>NC_040020.1:28058460-28346913 GCF_000972845.2 Larimichthys crocea | reverse complement strand
TGTTTGATTATGCTGTGTGTGTGTGTGTGTGTGCGTGTGTGTGTGCGCATTTGTGTTTTTCAAGTAAGATAAACTTTGCCAAGACGCTCACAGATTGCCATCCCCTGGGTGTAATCAGAGGCGGATGTGGAAGCAGATGATTACATGGATGTTTGAGTGTTTGATTATGCTGTGTGTGTGTGTGTGTGTGCGTGTGTGTGTGCGCATTTGTGTTTTTCAAGTAAGATAAACTTTGCCAAGACGCTCACAGATTGCCATCCCCTGGGTGTAATCAGAGGCGGATGTGGAAGCAGATGATTACATGGATGTTTGAGTGTTTGATTATGCTGTGTGTGTGTGTGTGTGTGCGTGTGTGTGTGTGTTCCCAACTATCATTTGATATAGCTGAGAATTAAGAAGATGTTGATTTACACCAGTATTTACTTTTTCAGACTTTCCAGCTATCTCCGCACATGCACACAGACATCATCACACACTGAAGTAACTTGTAAAGTAGACTTGTGTTCCTAAAATGGGAGTATTATCCAGTCTACAGCTGCCTACAGGGTCCACACATAAGAGGATCAAACTGCTGTTGTACAATTTTGTCTTCATGTCACAGTGATAAACTTTTTAAACCAAATTCAACTCAATTTTAAGACGGAAACTTTTTGGATGTTACCTTATGCAACACCCAGGCAACATTTTCATAACATTTAGGACTGGATTTTTTTATTTTTTATTTAGTTTGACTTTTTTTTATTTTTGCATGGCCCTTCTTTGAATAGTTAACAAGGCTTATGTACACATTTTGCATACCAAGTTGACATTTCCCTGAAAGTGCAATCTGCAAAACAATCCTACTGAATAGTAGTTCACATTATCTTTGTTCTATATATGTGCTCTTTGGCTTGACCTCTCTGTTTTCTGTTTGTTTTCTTTCCTGGCAGAGTGACGACTACCTAGATATTTCTTGTATGCATAATGTTTGTTTAGATAAATCACTAGTTAGCAATCAAAACAAAAAATTACAAGGTGAAAATGCTTTATCCAAACTGCTTTCACTTCAAATCTATTATTATCACATTATCACACGTGAAAATGAAGAGCTCATTCTTCCAGTGCCATTTCTTTGATAATAGAAGAAACACACACACACACACACACACACACACACTGTCCAGTGCTTGTCATAGTCTCAGCTGCTTGCATCTTCGTCTCACTGGTGACCCCATCCTGCCCTCTGTCATTCAGGACAGTGGGGATGACATTATCTGGCAGCAATGATTGGGGTGCCCTTCAACTGTTGTACATGTATACAGTACGGATCATCTGTTATGTGTTGCCAGCTGAGAGGAATCTCTTCACCTCACAGTGACATGTGGCCAGCTGTTGGTTTGGTGGCACACACACACACACACACACACACACACACACACACACACCACACACATACCTAGAAGAGGTGCTCAGGGACTGATGGTGTCTCAGAGATGAGATCAAGTCTCTGCCCTTATCAAAGAGAAAAATCTGCATTTTCTGTTGGTATTGTGTAGTATTTTCGTAGGCGTCTTCTTCTTCTTGCTCAGTCACTCCCTTCTTTTCTTTTCTTAGCTTCCTCCATCAACATGGCTCTGTCTGTCTGGTTACATTGCCCGCTTGCCCAGCTCTGGTTCTGGCATAACACTGGCTCCTCTCCCTGTCCGTATTTATTTGTTCATTAAACAGCGTTGTCCCATTTGCATGGGTGTTTTTTGTATTCAACAATTCCTTGGCCCGACTTTATCAAGATTTCTGAGCATGTATGCTAATCTCTGCCTGACCTCTGACACTTGTTACAAATCACTTAACCCCTGAGCATCAAGTTTCTCTTCTTCCCACTGGTTTATACTGGAATAAAGGTGATGCAAGTGCTAAGGTGTTTTTGGTAAACCGAGCATTGGCAACAAGGACATCTTCGGAAGAGTCACATGAAGCGGGGAAGGGTCTATGCTAAACTATAAAATAGTAAACCGTAAAATACTTCTCAGTGAGTTGTAAGGGCTTCTCAGAGAATAAAAACTTTAGGAAGAGTGACGAGTGAAAATGGAGGCGATGGTTTGTCTGCAACAGGAGTAGGATGTTGGTTCTGTCTGTTTAGTGTTTAAATTCGGTTTGCTGAAGACCAGCTGACTTTTTTACCCTCAACAAAGCTGTAACAAACCTTTGTCAAAGAGTTCTGACTCTTTGCACAACCATTAATTACATTTAACCTTTATCATTTATTCAAGTTCAGTATCTACACCTCTGCTTAAGTGCAGATGTGTAGTAAAGCCAAATTAGCCAAAATTAGCCAAATTTTGAGTGTGGGAGGAAACCGGAGAATCCGGAGAAAACCCACGGCAACACAGGGATCTAGTCACTTCTCACAGAAAAGACAAGAGAGTCACAACCCGACACTTCAGACCTTGTCTGTGAGGAAGACTCTTTGCCCCCGTGCTGTCCCCACCCTACAATAAATGGTTATTTTGTTTGTTGTCACAGAGTTGTCTGACAAAGCCGAGCTGAGCTTTACATGCCCCACGCTTCCATACTTGCCAAACCAACAAACGTCAACACTTAAAGACTTATATGTAGGAGTATGGCTCCGGCCAATAGACCAGCCCAAAAAGTAAAAAAGTATAAAATATGATGATTCAGTTTCTTCTTCTGCAGACAAACTGACCACCCAAGAACTTTATCATAAATGCAAATCAATAAAAATACAATACAAATAAAGGATATGAGATGTTCTTCTGTTCTTCTTCTTCTGTTTCTTCTGGTGCAGAAGTGTTGACCACTTCAAGCATGCTAGAGGCTGCCATGCAAAGTCCTTACAGCTGATCAGGAAGTAACTAACACATTCACACACGCACACTCACACACGTGCACTTACACACTGATGATTCAGCCTCCAGGAGCAATTTGGGGTGTCCAATTTTGCCCAAGGACACTTTGCACGCAGCCTGCAGGGGATCCAACCGACGATCTTCCCAGTGGACTAGTGGAGTCCAGTAATGTTGATCTGCTCTCTCTGCCTAAGTAATGAGGTGGATGTAGATTCTGTTCCTCTATATGACATGCAGAACTCCAGAATTCCGCTTCTGGAATAGGAAGGTTCTATGTCCATATATGGTATTTCCACATAAGCACACACACAAACACACACACACACAGCATAATAGACTTATGGTCAAAATGACAGATATTAGTTCTCCACAAGCACTGGATTTAACTGCTCATTTTGTGCTCTTGTGCACCTAATAACACCCTGCTCCTGAGAAGATCAATACAGGCATTTTATATTGAACAGAATAGCTCTATGGCATCATGCTCAAGTGGTAACACACAAATTATAAATATACATAGAGCATTTCACATTGTATTGATTGTATATATATATATATATGGAATAAGTAAAGAGTCCAACGTTTTTAAAGCTGAGAAAGTTCATAACGAGATGAGAAGGAAGGAATGTCAGGTCTGAAATACAGAGAATGTGAAAGCAGGATTTAATACACTGTGTCCTGAACATCAGTTTTGTATGGTTAAATTAATATCATAATCATTTATCAGTCTGCTGTATTTCACTAGATGGCAAGAATCATAAAGATGATATTCAAATTGGCATTCAACACCTCACTTCAGATAATGTATCGTTAAATTATGACTTTCTTCCAAGAATACATTTAGACAACAACATTTTGTAAAAGATAACACAATATCAATAATATTTAAATATCATGAAATGAACACCCATTATATTTGGAGGTCTGAGGAATCAGTTCAGCACAGCTGTAAACGAGGACCTCCCATCAGAGTTGTCTTCTTGTAAACCAAAACACTTCAGTTTGATTTATGACTGCAGTGAAATAACTGATTTTGCCATGTCCTACAAATGTCCTTGTTTTTTTTCTAAATTTGCGTCTGTTTGTCCTACCAACAGTCAACATTGGCCTGTTAACTTTTTATTTTTTTATTTTTTATGAGCTCTAGGCCACATGTTACTCTCAGATTGTGGTAGACTGTCAACAAATGGCAACACTGCTGGTTTGCTGTATGAACACTTGTTTATTTAAACTGGCTATCTAGAGTCTGAATTCACAGTAAATACAGTAAATAGATATTAGAAAGGAAAAATTTTATTAATTGGTACGCTTATGCTTCTCTCCTCCCTTTCCTTAGTCATGTATTCCCATACTTCATGCCCTTTCATTGTCTGTGGGTTTTCTGTGTGTGTGATTGTGCGTCTGTGTGCATGCGTGTTCATTCTGAGGGCTCATTGACTGCATGCCAGCCAGGAGACAAGCGAACCTTGGGTAATTGGACTCCTGTGTGGCCCTGCATGGCACTAGAATTGTGTCTGGGATGGCTGCCATCCTAAGTGTGTGTGTGTGTTTCTGTGTATTACTGATGTCTATGTTGAATCTCTGAACATGGTCTGCAAATCCATGGATGTCAGCATTCATGCGTGTACAGTGTGTGTTTATGTGTAATACACATTATACTGTATATTATATGACTACTCTGTGTGTTTCATGAGTTGAGCCATAGTCCAACTGGATTTGAGTCATATGTTCTGTTATTTTGGGTTTTATTGATGCTGTGTTTTGTCAATAGACTTTGTATATGATGATTTTTTAAATTATTTTAATATGCAATTATCAATTAAGCTATTTGCAAATAGTTTTTTTTTTTTTTTTACCCATAATTTCAAAATAAACCTTAAAAATTGCATTGGCCTCTGTGTATGTGAGAAATAGACACGAGCAGTGACATTACTGCACATGTACTTTTGACTTCATACTTCATCGTTAACAATCTGAAATTTTGTTATGGTCTAAATATAAAACCACAGCTTTGAAAATAATTTTTCACTTAATTATAAAAGTCAGCACCGCAGTGTCACTTCAGATGCAGAATTTTCAGTATGATTGAACCTTACTGACCTAATGACACAACTTTCATCACATCCTATCTTATCGTGACCACACAATGTTTATTTTAATGTTCATAACAAGCCTGATACGTCTGTTTCTAACAAAGGGGCGGTGTGTCAAATTAACAGTGCATCTAAATTTAGTTGAATGCCATTGAATTGCCCTATTCAAGGTGTGGGCAGGTGTTAACACTGTACCAACCTCTATCAAAGGATGAATTTAATGGACAGCTGGTTCAGATGACTTTGTAAAAAAAATACCACCCAGAGGTTGGGTATTCAAAGCAGTTCATCAGCAAAATTGTCCTTCAGTGTTCTTTAACAAAAGAGAGAAAAATGAGGCTATTTAAACAATAAACAAATCATTTTCACTCCTGGCCAATACACCATGGGTGAATAGCTGCCAAAAGAGAGGGATTAGAGGAAAATAGTGAGAGAAAAGAGCTGCTGATGAAAAATGAAGAACTGAGGAGCTGCCCATGTTCTTCCATTCTGCTGTTTTCTCAGCTGTCGGTACATTACAGTCTGTTTATTCGTATTTTCTTACTTTCTTAATTACAGCAGTACTGCAAAACCCTTCCTCACTAGCCTCAGTTCCCCCACATCTGTCTGCTATGACAGACATATAGACATACAAGGAGACTGATAGACATCGGCAGGCAAACAAAAGCACTGACTTTTCTCCAGCTCTGCCTAATGAGAACGGAGTGTACATATTGTGTTATTACTTCCTCAAAGAATAACCAGGGACGGTATAGCAATCATCACGAATTACAGCTTGTTCTGCTTTTGTGCTTTGTGTGTTGGATTGGGTGTGCAATACAAAGCGTTTTATTAAGAGAAATGTTAACAGATAATGTTTCAGTCCTGAGTCATTAACACACTGACAGTATATGTGACATTGTCAGCGGTGACCAAATGTCAATGCATTGACATTTGAGTGTTTAATTAAGAAAAAATATGATGTGAGTGTTCACTACTGCTGAGCAGCCATGCACTTTTGAATTAAAACAGGCTGTGAGTTAAAGCTGTTGTTTGGGCTCATTCTGGATGACATTAACACCCTTTGTATGTTAATCAGTTTTATTTCTTTTGGTTCAATATCTCCATTTCACAAAATGTTATGTGTATGAAAACAAATTTCAAGACTACAGTTGCAGAAAACAGTACAGTAAACACATTGCTTGTAAATCAGAACTACTTATACTTGGAACATATTCAATTTTCTGAAATAAAAACACACTTTTCATGGAATAACTTGCTTTAGGCTGCTCTAAGCCTTTTCTCATTGCCACGATTTCCAGCCTTCCAGTCCAAACTGAGATTTTCACAGGAGGGGAGGACTAGGGAGGATTGTGCCAATTTGAATGAATTTGCACATACTTTTTTGTGGAAATGCGACTGATGTTGAGGATATGCAACCTTGCAGGACAAAATGAGTCTGTATGAAAATCTGCAAACCTGAGGCTACGCTGGGAGGGTTAGCAATGGCTCAACAGACGTCACCCAAACACTCTCAGGCCTCCTCTAAGACATTTAAATTTAATTTTCTCTTTCCTCATCCTCCACTCTTATTCCTCTCATACTACTATTTTCAGTGTTGCCCTGTCTTCATTTCTACACCTCAGAGATCTTATCTTTGACCGTGATGAGATGTTTTAGTAATGATGTATGGCTGACATAAGTATAGTGTTTATCGTCACATAATTTGATAAATTATCTGGAAAGTCATGCCGTGAAATACAGTATACTGTCTTAGAAAGCAGGCTCTTATTGTGAGACACCCTAAGCACTTGTTTAAGTGTTTATACCAAAGCTTTATACGAAAAGAGATAATTAACAATCTTAATGCAATCAGTGGCAGCTGGTGGTGGTGTAACTTCCCACACTCTTAAATTAAGGAGGCTGGGTTTAGGACCTAACGCATATTTATTTATAAAATGTCTGTAGCAAGTGTAAATAATACTGTAGAAATCTTGCTTTGCCCTGTCATCTCTGAAATGTGATTTGTTCTCATTGAGTGGACTCTTTAAATAGGCACCTTTTAACTATGAGAGTTCTCCATTATCTATAAGGATGGAGTGAGACATTGTATCACTAATGGAAACAAGACTGAGGGGCACCACACTCCAGGAGCAGAGTGCACACTTGAAATCCCATCCTGCTTTTCCATAATGTTTTACGGGCGTCAAACCACAGATGGCGACTAGCTTCTAAAATGCCTGGATACAGGCAATATCTCAGTCGTTCATTGATTTTTAAAAACTGGAGAATTTCATTGCCTGCTATGGGATTAAATGTAGTGTTGTAAACTTTTTGCGAATACACTTAGAGGATAGGTTTCCAATTTTTCAAGTCAGTCAGTTCATCCATATACACTGAAGCAGTTATTGGTTGCTGCAGTTGTCTCCATCTACACTAGTCATTAAAAGATCCCTTCCTTAAATGCCTTCAATGTAAGAAATGGGGGACAACAGAAAAAAAGTTAGTTCCCAAAGGTGTTGTGGCTGAGCTGCAGAGGAGCACACCGCACCACCACATCCTGCATCTGTTGGTCAACAGTCGTACCGCATTTTCTAATTTGTCACTTCAGCATCAAACTCTGTTATCTGTGTTTCCACTGCTGTCCGGTGGTGGTTAGCAGCTGCCAGCAGCAGAGATCCTGTAAGTGCTGCCTCACAAACACTATCAAATGACCCTTTGGATAAGCAGCACAGCCAAAAAGACTGCCGTGTAAAAGTAGCATAGCGAGATGAAATTCACTCGGGGTACGAATTGCATTACAGTCTCCATTAGCCTTTGGCCTCATCTGTCACAGAAATAAGAGCTAAGTAAGAGCTAGCAGACCACTCACAGGTCAAATATCCAATAGCAGATCTGTCGACATGGTAACAGAGAGGCCCTCAGTCGATCAGTGAGTTGAAACTGAGTCAAACAAGGATGTGGAACTGGACTCAGTACACCACATTTATTATTATAATAATGTCTCTTCTCTCCTCTGGCTTGTACTTGTGTGCGTGTGTCTTGAAGGTCTTCTTGTAATCAAAGTAGACTTTGGGAAGTGGTAGGAGTGTATCAGTAGACAGACAGGCTGACATTTGGATCACACAACACAGCAAGTAAAGATCATACACACACAACATCAATACATTAGCTTATCTCTTTCTATTTTCTCTCTGCCTCTCCATTCATTGACCATCTGCTGCAGCTGTTGTTCTTGCTGCAGTAAGGTTACGACAGCCAGGTCATTACTCATTCAGCTCATTTCATCCTGTTTGTTTGAATTATGTTTTGCCGAAGGCCCCCCGGTGCCCCCCCTCCTGAATTGAGTGAAATTCAGGCATTACCCATATGATGCTATCTGATCAACAAACACACTTTTAATTTAACTTTCAGTCAAAACAATTTTAGTTTTAATAGGTTTTTTTTTTCACTCCAGGGAATTAGATTTTTAACTTTGATATGAGAAAGTCCCAAAGCGAGGGGAGCCTTAAAGAGTTGTTGGGTTACTGTGTCTCCTAGTTTGAAGGACATGCTGGTGGTCTTTATCATTTTGGCACGCAATGCAAGGTGTTCCCTCAACTGTGACTACTACAGTTTTTTGTTTTTTTTTCAAATTCCTCTTCATGCTGTGCTCCAGCTCTGATCTCATACTGCCATCTATACAGGCTATTTCTCTAACTTGTAATGCTGATTAGCTGAGCAGACAAGTCGAGGGTTAGCAGCTTCAAGTTGCATGCATTTAAAAAACATATACTTCTGGTGTTTTGTGGTCCGATTCTTTTAAAAAAAAAGAAGGAAAAAAAGCACTAAGATCTCACTAGTGTGGTGTCTGCACTTCTCAAATATTAACTGTCAATCAAATAGGATTTTCTGCTGATGAAGTTTAGTCTCTGTAGCTGGCACTCTTTGTCTATTCAGCTGTCACGGCTCATGCTAACTTCTCAGTTTTTTCTGCTGATGGGTATGCGTAATTCAGCACTCCTTGTTTCCCGGCTGATTCCAGCTGACGTCAAGTAACATTTGTAGAAAAACAAGCCTTTAGATTTCAAAAAGTTACCTCTCACTTCTTGCTGGCATGATTGCCTTCTCTACCTGGAACCCACTAATAACACCACAGCTAGACTGGCGACACTGTGTAGCTGTGTACTATGTAAGGCTCACAACGCTGAAATGCTGATGTTTAGCAAATATAGTGTGTACTATTTTTTCCTATCTCAGTTTATTTGAGCACTAAACACCAAGTATAGCTGAGGCTGATGGAAAGGATTGGACAAATGTCCGGATGATGACATTAGATGAAAAATCATCACCAAAGTGATCACAATTCATCCTGAGGGGGACAAGAACCAAATATCATGACAATCAATTAAAAAACTTGATGAAACGTTACAGTCAAAATCAAAAATGTCATCCTCAGGTGGTGCTAGAGGAAAGGTCGCTAGGGTTCATCCTCTGGGGACCCTGAATATCTGTACAAAATGAAAACAGTTATATTATTTCAGTTTTAGGTCAAAGTGGTGGCTCACCACTGCATTCAATTTGGAGCCAACTAAACCATCCTATATCCTATATACTGTATACAGTATGCAGGTGGCAGCAGGCAACAGAAATAAACAGGTGCAAAATGTTAATGGGGAATTTACATCACTGTAATACAACCATTATTACAATACTGCCCATGTTGTATACAACAGTACGCCAGTAAGCAACAATGCATATTTTCCAAAGCATCAAAGGGTAATAATGGCAGTATCAACACAGAGAGAGGGCAAGCTCATTATCAGATTATAAAGTCCATAAAAATTCTGCGCAGTGTGAATATATCTTCTACTTACAAACCTCAGAGAAAATGACCTATACATGTACCTGCAGTGCAGTGCACAGCAGCGGTAATTACTGACAATGTGGACTGCAGGATTCAACTCTGGCTAATTAGCTGCTGTATGCGACTGCACTGAACTCAGCTCTCTATTATTAGTGTTCTGGCTGACAGATGACCAGAGATAGAGCATAGGCAGGTAGACACTGACTCATGTCCTCTTCAGTTATTTTAATTCAGGCACACTTGTCACCTCGCCAAAGACATTTTTAGAGGACTTCAAAATAAATAGACGAATAACGATGATAGTTCTAAGAATTAGAGTCCAATTTGTCCACTGACAGCTAAATAATACACATAAATGCTCCAGAAAAAAAGCTTTTCAGACCATTATTGTAAAATAAAAGGTGACACTCTTAGAACCCCATTTCAAATGCCGATGTTGACTCCCAGCCAACGCGTGTTGTCTTTTTGTAACAAAACCAGAATGTTTTTGTTAAAGTTAATAATACATGCTTGGATGCTCCGGTGGCTCTGCAGGCTGCAGTGCAGTTCACTCACAGTATTTTTGGAATGAATATTCTCTCTTCTCTGTCTGTCATGTTCCTCTGCTTGTCTAAACTCTGTGTTTTACTTGTGTGTGTGTGTGTGTGTGTGTGTGTGTTGCAGGTTCCTCGGTGTTCCTCCAGGCAGAGGCAGTTGCCCACTGACTGGCCCGCTGCCCTTTGACCTCATCTACACCGACTACCATGGCCTGCAGCAGATGAAGCAACACATGGGACTCTCACTCAAGAAACACAAGTTAGTGGATGGGCATTGTGTTTGTGTGCACTGCTTTACCTGCGTATATTTTTTATGTTTTTCCAAGGCAGGCATGTAGTTTTATTGGCTGCATTTATGGATTAATTATTGCTGGTAATAAGGTGTACATGTCTCTGTCCAAATGTCTGACTGTAACTCAATCAGCTTGTTAAAGTCGTACACTCTGTCTGTCTTGCAAATACTCACATATACAAACACTCCCTCTTCCACCTCATCTCCATCCAGTTGAAGACCTTTAAAATGCAAATGAAAAATGCAAACACAGGATTTTGCATGTTGTGATGTAATGAAAAAACGTCACAACGCACTACACACCTGCAAACAGACACATAAATGTCAGTTCACGCCTTGCACAAATTTACAATCAGACCCTGTTTCCGCACCTGATTATTGCTGTTGTTTTATTGCACTCTGAGGTAGAGTGGTGATTAAACACAGAGAGAGAAGCGACAGGAAGACGGGGAAGAAAAAAAAAAACAGAAGACATCGTCCTCATGAGAAAGAAGAAAGATTAGTGAGACGTTAAAAAGAAACAGGCGGAGAGGTTTTTTCGTGTTGTTACAAAAGTGTGCTTAATGGCTTTTGGCATTGCTACAAAGATGGAACAACTTGGAAAGTAGGCCACGACAGCCATGAGACCGAAGCAACAAAACAGTAAAGTAATACCCAAAACAAGAATTTAAGGTGCATTTGAAAAAAAAAAAATCTGCAGCAACAACTCTGCAGAGAACAACAGTACAAACCTGTATTATCTTCAGAGATCCTCCATTTTCTGCCTCAGAAATACATAAAATTGAAAAATCAGCTTGAGCCTTGTCCTCTCCAACCCCTTAAAAACAGCTTGCAGGCACCCCCCTCTGTCCCACTCACATAAATCCTCGTCCAATAAATTGGCATCTTTGTCTACCCCCCTGTATGTGTTAGCAGCAATTGACATTTAGCTTTCCTTGTTCTTGTTACAAGTGGAAAGAAGCATCAGTGAAAGGTAAAAGAGCAGAGGGCATATGTGAGGAGGAGGCCAAGTGAAAGTGAAATAGACAGAAGAAGTAAAAGATAAAACAGTTGATGGTGTGTGGAGGGATGGCAACAAAGGAGAGAACGGAGAAAGAGAGTTAGAGCAAAAACAGAGGAGTGGAAGCTGTCTGGAGACCTGGCATCACATATAAAGGGACATTCCATGTATTTTTAAAATCCAATTATGAGAGAGAAATTACGCATTATGGGTGGGCTGGGGAGATATTTTCCCAACACACAACCTGTTTTGCTGTCTCACACATGCACACACACACACAATCCCACAATTCCACTCAGACAAGATGCCACTCAGCCAACAGTCTGCGCCTAATTGCTTGCTGAGGTCAGCGGTTCTCCGCTCCATCATTACCACGTGGAGTCATGATTTCTGCTTTCCCTTCCCTTCCTTAGTATTTGTAAGACGCAGTCTTTTGTTCACCGTCAAAGAAGCTCACAATGAAGGAATTATCTGAATGTTTCAGCGACACAGACGGAACAAGCAACATCTATCCTCACTTTAACAAGAGGATGTGCCTCGGTCATTTTAAATGTATGAAGTAGAAAGAATTGAGAGCTGAGGTACATATTTGTTAACACACTCCCTGAAGTAACATGCACCACTCATTTGTATTGATCTACTGTAAAGCCACTCCCCAGTATTTCCTTACCAGGCAACCTCTTCACCCATTTATCTTAACCCAACAATTCCACTCTCCCCCAGGCTTAGGTCAGGTCAATGACACACCTACGTACACTCTCTCTCTCTCTCTCTCTCTCTCTCTCTCTCTCTCTCTCACACGCCTCGTCAGGCATTAGTCCAGTCTAGTTGAGCCCAGTGCGCTGAAAGGCATCATTAATCAAGTGCTCTGAGCTTTGGGGCCCTTCAGCTTCCTTTAATTACTTTTGTTTTATGTTCCCACCGACGTCCACATTCATTTATTATGCCTGGACAACGCAGTGCTGTCCTGTCGGGTGTGTTGTTTGTGTTTTTGTGCGTGTGTGTGCGAGGGTGTATCAGTGCATGTGTGTCGCTGTTAAAGATGCTGAAAGCCAATAGGAGATACTCTTAAATCACACCCACTCATCTGATAATAGGACTGACATATTGATTTCCTCTGCATGCTGAATTTACTGCTCTGATAGAGGCGGATCAGGGAAGATATCCAGGAGTAAATGACTGCAAGTAAAACAAACAAACAAACAAACAAAAAACTGGAATACACTGACCCTTGGGGACACATCACTAACAATTTAGGTTAAGCTTAGCTGGCAGAAGAACAAGTTTCATAGAGGTGTCAATAGCTGGTTGTTTTTATGTTGGTACAGTTGTCATCATGGTCAAAATTGCTCTTTAAGAATGATTCTCCACGACACAGACAGGTCCTCTTGTCCCATGTAACAGTAAAATACCATTCCATCATTTTCAAGGGGGAATTATTTAAAAAAACTTGAATGGTCTGGCTTTTAGTTGAGTTTTGTGTTTTTGCGACAGCCTTCAGGCCTCTTTGACAGCACTTTAACAGTTCCTCTGATATAATATCTATAATCCCCGGCATGCTCACAGGCTTTTTTCCAGCTCTGTACACTCTTATCATTCAGGGTTTTTCCCAACTAATATGGAGACCCTGCTTTCAGTTTAAAATGAAAATGACGTTTTGAAAAAAAACACCATGGCTCAGATTCCACACGATAACAACAATATGCGCAAGTATCTTTACAAAGTCAAAAGCAGACTAATGGGTTTAGCATAGTGAGTAAGCCGCAGCATCTGCTAAAGTAATGGTGGATAAATGATAGATGGAAGAGGGAGTATTGCACACATCGCTGCAGTTTGTCACAAAGAAAAAGTATAACAGCATAACATGGAAAATTTTGAACAGCCTGAAGCACAAGTTAGCAATTTAAACTTCACAATTTAACCTGCCGTTGAACATCACTCTGTAGGAGCACATGGCCTTTATTGTAACAAACTGTGATACTTGTGTGTCACACAAGCCACTTTACACTAATATAACCACATGTCCTGAGGTGCAGTGACTGTTTTAAAGCTAATTATCCAAATAGATGTCACTATAATAGATTGATGCATGTACAAAGCATAATACTACATAGTATTATGTATTTACATGACGCTCTATGTAAATACAGCATGAATCATAACTGAATAAAGCATAACATTGGTTTGGACAGAGACACAAGCTGTGTCACAGATCAACTCAAAACTTTGTTTTCACATACATTATTATACATGTATAGTGAGTAGTGACATGCTACATTACTATGGAGTGGATTGTACAATAGAATTTGTTTAAAAAATATTGTACAAGTCAGGCAGTCGGTAGCGTAGTAGGTCAAGCGGCCGCCCCGTGTGTGGAGGCTATAGTCCTCACTGCAGCTGGCCCTGGTTCGAATCCCGCATCGGACGGCCGTTTACTGCATGTCACTCCCTATGCCTCTCTGCCCCCCAGTCTCTGGCGTGCCTCCTTCACCGTGGTGTTGGTCTGATTTGTCCATGTGATATCCTCAGTGACTTCACATTGATTCTCCTCTTCCACTTTCTGGTAAAGTCCACAATCAGTTCCTCATTTTGCTGACATTCAGGAGCTGGACAATTCATTAGCTACTTCACTACCAGCTGACTGTCATGTTCACACAGGTATGGCTGTTATAACCTGATGCTTCTCACATTACATCTGCTGTCTCATGCACATGCCTGAAGTGACGCCAGCCTCCTCCTTATGTGCTTTTTTCTTGGTATTGTTAATAAAACAATAGATTTAATCATGTTTGTTTATTAAAGGGGGATTAGCTCTCTCTCTCTGCAGAATCGTCTTTGCTGCTTGTATTCTTTGTGCGCAGCAGAGCCTTTTCTACAAAATGGACAATTTCTTGATATAAGTGTGTCTGAGTAGTATTGTAAAGGGATAATTATTTGAAATGAAAATAAAAATAATGTAGTGTCATCAAACATAACACCAAAAGCTGCTTCAAATCAAAGTTTAAAGTGTGTGTCGTGTAATGACTTCCAGGTTTTCTTTCTCCCCATAGCTAAAGCTAAAACTGTGGGTGACAACACACCACCCTGCCATATTCCCCTTACCTCAGAGGACTGTTGAGCCTTGCCGAGCAGGCGTTTAACCCAGATTAGCCCCATACTCTGATCACCTGATAGATATTCAGCTCAGCTACTCCTTCGCTTATCCCCTCTTCTTCCATTCCTTCTCTTTTTTTTTTCTCCCCTCGAGACTTCTTATCTGTGGGCAGAAACATTTTCACCGTTTCAGATCTGGCGATATGTCATAGTGCAGGTTGGAGAGAGGGAGGAAGGGAGACAGGTCAGAGACAAGTGAAACTAACATTTGTTATTACTAATTCATTGTCAGCTTTCTATGACCCTTTCAAATTGACACTCAACATTTTCCTCAGAATTGAAGTGCGTCAGAACACGGCTGCACAGATAAGTGCATGTTTTTTTGTATTTTTTACTCTCTCTTGTAGATAAGCCTGTTTTCAATACATATCAGTGCAGTCAATGACAGAAATATCTGAGAAGTGTCAAACAAGACTAGGGTGTCACTTTGTCTCTAAGACTGAAATGCCCTCAGAGGAATATTTTTGTTTTCTGTAACAATCTCCCAAAGATCCTGTCTTTAAGCGCATGCAGATGCCTAAATCTAGCTCCAGGGAATCAATTTGTGAACATAGAAGGCTGCAGTTCAGAGCAAGCATTATATATATATATATATATATATTATATAGATTAAGCACCACACACACACGCACAGATATTTTGTTTGTGAAAACATTTCAAACAACAACACAGTATGTGACATATCATGTAAGAATACATTTTTATAGCTGTCAGCTCATAAGAATCAAAGTGCAACTCACTATTTTTATCAATGTCGGACAAGTATACATTAAGTAATCCATCATCGAACAGACAGGAAAACCAATTTCTTCCCCATGAGCAGCTTCAGAATGAAATAACAAGCCACGTTGTATTTGAGTAAGGAGCTGGTTCCAAACATGTTTGATCAGAAGAGTCTCGAGGGAACGCTGTGATGTGAAGTGCAATGTGACAGACACAGCTGACTGCATCCGTAGGCTAATTCTTCGTAGCCTCGCTAGCTATGCTACTTTCAATCTAAAGTTTGAGCCATAGAAATGTAAACTATGAAGAGTTAGACAGCACAGGTTTCTTTAAAGGTTGAAAATACTGCAGTATAATCATTGTACATTTTCCAACATATTATTCCACAATGCTGAAGAAGTATCTAATAGTAAAGCCAGAGTTCAAACATACAGTAATACTAATTGTAGCATACCAGTTTACCAGTGTAATAACTGTCTCTCACATGTACAATCACTATTACTGCACCTACCTCTAATTACATGTTCATCAAGCAGATCAATTCTCATTTTTATTTACATATTTGTTGGAAAGCAACCACTTCAATACAGTGTATAAACAATGATTTCAGGAAATATTGGAAATTACTAACTAAAATAAAAGAAGACACACAAGGTTGAGGGAAATTGGCCACAGTGAAAGAGTGATGTGCACTTATTCAGTATACAAGAGCATAAGAACATAAATACCTGCGTACAGCTACAAGGCCATTGATGTGACAGAACCACTAAGTGACTTTTTTAATAGAGAATACTATTGGACTACCTTTTTTCACATACACATAGACACACACACACACACACACAAACACAGTTATCTGTCAGGAAAGAGTCTCAGAACTGAGGAAGTGGACTCTGCCACCTTTAGCTCTTGTTAATCCCCCTGAGCTCACAGACTGGCGAGATTAAACACACTCACTGCTACAGACAAGGACACAGTGAGCTTTCCGTGTGTGTGTAGGTCTGCTTCTGTATGATTGTGTTGTATGTGCTGTTGCACAGCCTCAGTGCTTCAGTGCTGTGCTACTAAGCATTCACCTGGAAACCCTATCAGTGCCCTATCGCAACTCCAACCTCTAAACCTCAAAGTGATTTTTTTCTTTATTATTCCTGTCAAACCTCCCACACTGCAGTTGGAAACTTGCAGGCAAAACTGCTGGTTACTTTTGTTTTTTGTTTTCTACTCCATTGTTAAATTTTTTACTTTTTTTTTTTTTAAATCCTGCAGATATGTACTATTGGCTATTGTACCAAGTATTGTATTCATGGTTTTCTGTCTTTAAGCCTCTTATCAAAGCTGGAAACAGAATGATTTATACCACAGAGATTCAAATTTAATAATTGTGCAATAAAAGTGCAAGACAGATTTGTGCTGCACCTTGCATTTAGTTTGTATAATGCTGTGTAAAATGAGCATGTCATTTAGTCAGCACCTGGAACGACTCTACATCTGTATCCTGCAAGTGAGGCAGAGCTCAGATTTGTTTGAGATTATGGTGAAAAAGAAACTGTTGTAGAGCTGTGATGCCGATTCAGGAAAATGTCTCATTTTCTCAGTTGCACCACAGCAGAAAATTACAATCGACATTAACAAACTTCATGAAAATCGGCTCCATTTGGTATCATCTTTAACTGTATTTATCTTTAAGTATAAACCAGACTGCTTGATGACAAAGTATAACATAGATGCAGTTACATATGATTACATGTGTGAAATAAAAACAAAACAAAAACAGTTTATAAATGTCTTCCATGGCCATTATGACGGGTCATGATTCTAATCATGTTACATCATACCTGCCATCAATCAAAGTGTAACTGCTGATATTATATCTACTCAATCATTGATCATATCCTGCTCGTCTCTGTCATTGTAATAATCTTTGTATCTGTCCTATGTCCTGACTATCACAGCTGACTTTGGGCTGACTTTGTACATGAGAGACAATAGGATTTTTATTTTTTTTTTTAAACTGGTTGTTCTGTGTCTTTATAGATGTCACATTCGTGTGATTGACACGTTTGGGACAGAGCCGGCTTACAATCATGAGGAGTACGCAACACTGCACGGCTACCGGACCAACTGGGGCTACTGGAACCTAAACGCTCGGCAGTACATGACCATGTTCCGTAAGAACAAACCCACTTCTCTAACCTTTAAAAATCCAAATTTATACCTCTAATTTCAACTTCTGTACCACAATATATTGTCTATATACTAATGGTTGTTTTACAGAATTCATAGTATTGATTTACACATGAATGAATAGGATGTGCAAACATTTTTAGCATATAACTTAAAAACATAAAAAGCTGTCACACTCACACAGATCGGTCATCAGTTTTGACAGTTATTCTAAGGATGATAAAAATGACTCCAGTTCGATGTTTCCACTTTCTTTGACAGGTGTGGCTGCTTGTTCACTTTAATTTGGAGTAATGTGTCTAATGCAGCTATTTTCAGCACCACCACAGCTTCTAGTATCCCTTCAAGTTGTTATCTGTTCTTTATTTCTTTGCTTTTTTTTTCACCTGCTCTGCAATGTGTCTGATCTGCTGTTTTCCAAGCACTCGCTGACTACTCACCTCTGCTCTCATATTCAGTTTTCAACAGTGTCAACGATCTTTTAGCTATAGCGGGATCTTCATAATGTCAATACGTGGCCTGCTGTAGACGCCCACGTTTCACACTGTTCTAAGATATTATAACTCAGCCTTTATTAACTGCTTCACATCAAATAGAGCAGCTGTACAGTATAATCATTTGATTTATCACTTTTATTCAATGAAATATTATGAGAATGTGTACTGCAAAGAGTCTAAATCGAACCGTGAGGATGCAGTGAACACTTGATTATGTGTTTTGATTATGTAAACTTAAATTCAGGACTCAGAAAGGTGTGCTGAAATAGTCACTGCCAAAACCACCTCACATAGACAACAGCAGCTGGCCTGATGACAATCACTATTTATAATACTCAGGGAGCCAATAATCAATCTGACTTAGCCATTGAACCGAAGCAAACAAGAATTTATTGCTCGTTTTCTGTCTTTCCTCTCTGTCTCACAATGAAACTTTCTCTTTCTCTCCTTGTGTATTGTTTTCTCTCTCTTTACTACTTTTCTGTCTTTCCTTACTACTGACACACACACATATACACATATTCAGCTCACACACCAGACAACTCATTCATGGGTTTCGTTTCGGAGGAACTGAATGAGACGGAGAAGAGAAGCATCCAGCAGAACAAAGTGAACAGCATGGCTGTGGTTTACGGCAAAGAGGCCAGCATGTGGAAGGTAGTATATACAGCAGATACACACACAGATGTACACACATATAATCATGTGCACATGCATATATTCTCGTATTACACAGTATACAGCAGAATACTTGTAATGCACAGATGCGCATATTTTACACCTGCATGCATACATATAAAAACATCTGAAAAGCACACACATGCAGGGAAAGTTTTCGCTGTATGCTGCTCTGTTAAATTAAAAATGAGATTAAATTCAAATTGTACATACAGTAGTCTCTTTCAGTGTTGACACATGCAGACACACACACACAATACCCCCGCCGACAATATACTGCAGTGCGAACAGAAAAATCCAATGGCAGCATTTTGCACACCCCGCTGTTTGCACCATTACAGCTCAGCTTCACGTGGCTCTATATACACAATTGTACAGCTTTAATTTACAGGCAGTTTTCCTCTCAAAAGCTGTCTGCCTTGTTCCCTTGAACACTGCAGAGGGGCACAGTTGTGCCTCCATTGTTAAAATGATTATAAAGATGTTGTTTGCTGCCATTACTTTCTGCCGTCTGTCTGTACAATTCCCTGGATTTCTCTACAGTCGTGGCTCGTGAAAGAGACAAGCGCTGAACAGAGATGAAGGGTTAGGAAAGTACAATACTGTAATCTGCAAACGCCTGGTGAAAAAGGCAGAGAATGTCTCCTCTCTTTGTTTCCCCATTGTTATATTGTTGTCTGTTATCTGATTGTATTTTTTTCTCTCTTTCCTCCTGCCTGTCTTTCTTGTGTATTCTCGGGTACCCGGCTGGATGCTCATTAGCTTCAGGTAAGAGCCTGTTATATTCAGCAGGTATTTTTGTTCCAGTATATCCATTTCACAGCCTACATACATATGCACAAAAAAAGGTTTCATTCACAGGGACAGCAATCATCCTACAGTTGTGTCTATAACTGTGATTATTTTTTTATCCTTTCATTTGTCAGAAAGCAGAAGGGCTGGTCAGGCAGTCATTTGAAGGATGTGTTATAACACAACGATTCAGTTCCTTGGCTAATGTAGCACTAATGATAATGTTGGTCTTCTCACGTAGCTCAGACATTATTTATAGCTTTTATTTCATCATTTTGTAGCTTTCAACTACAAATTAGAGTGTTGCTTCTGTCTGCCTCAGTCTGAAATCAAGGGCCCATTGTTTCCAAAATGAACAAGAATCTCGTGTCAATCTACAACCGTTCACCTTGTAAAGCACAAACTGTATGTGGCAGGCGAGAACAGAAAGAGGGTGAAGCTTAGCAAATATTCTTTCTTTTTGTCCTCGTACACTTCAGACATGCCATGTAAATCCAACTCATGTTAATGTCCTGCAAACAAATCCTTAAATCTATATTACATGAAATGTGGTGAGGAATAAAACCAGCATCGCAGAATTTATTATAGTCCTAATCCAGTGTTGAGAGAGTTACCGTGAACAGAGACAGAGAGAGGGAGACAGAGAGAGGGAGAGCTGTGGGTGCAGGTTATGGAGTCTGCACTCCTCCACGCCTCTGTTTCTCCTTCTGCTAATTCATGTTGTCTGCTGCACTTAGCGCTTGAGCTAATCTCCTAATTGGCTGGGAAAATCCTTGCAGAGGAAGCTATCGATTGCTACAGCCTCCAATTACGACTGCGGGGGGCAACACCACAGCACAGGGATACAGTAAGCTGCTTAACACCAGACGGCCAGTCAATACAGGCTCCGTTCACATGACTCTGATTTGGTTGTTATTAACTGATGCTGGTTTGGTGTTGTTCACTCAGGCATCATACTCAACCTTGACTTTAAACATGTGCCTCTCTGGCTCTATCACACTGGAGGTGAATACTAATTTTCCTTAGAAATACAAGAAGAGAATAATGCACAGCTATGAGCAAGTGTCTTTTGCTTTATCACACCCACACAAGCCCCAGCACATCATTTTGTAAGGGAGATACATATCTGCTGAACGACTTCTATGCCATTTTATTTTTTCTATTCAAAGAAGAAGAAAGTACAGCTGTCCATTACGTGTCCAATAGGTGTCTTACATATCAGAACACAATGAGAAAGCAGGGGAGCAGTAGTAGAGATATTGGTTCAGTGACAGAAGTCGTTTTCAATCACTTGCCTGTTTACTGTTGACAGCCTACAGATCTGTCAGTTTCTCCTAGGACACGTTTTTCAGGCATAAAAAAACAAAAAAGATTTGATCATCTCCCTGATTTAGGAATGAGTAATCCTACATGTAAGGAAGAAGGACGACAGCGAAGAGTTTAAATGTCCTGTTTTTTGGACAGAAATCTTTATGAAAATGATGTGAAAAGCGCTATTGTGGACACAGCTGTGTTCATATGTAAAAGGTGTTTTTATGAGATATGTCCGTCACAGATGCAGTTCCAAATTTAGGGAGAAACATGCGCACAGTACACAGTACTCTACAAACATACTGACAATGAAAGGCTCACAGCTATGCACACAGACAGCAGATAGCTCACACAAAGATCAGAGGCAAAACAAACATCACGCTGTATTTCTTTAATCATAGCAGCTCTATTCACACACCCTCCTCTATTCACCTTTTGCCCTCGATCTCGCTAACCCATTTCTTTCCCTTCCTCTCCCAGCAGGGTAAGGAAGGTTTCCTGCAGATTCTCCACAGGTACATGGAGGTCCACGGCACAGTCTATTATGAGACCCAGAGACCTCCGGAGGTCCCGGCCTTTGTGAAGAACCACGGCTTGCTGCCCCAGAATGAGCTGCAGCAACTGCTGCGGAAGGCCAAGGCAAGACAATGAAGAAAATATCACCTACACACATCGTTTAATCTGCTGAATTCTCACTGCCGGTGTCATCCTGAGGGCACACAGATTCAATTCTGTCTTTCTCCTCTTAAACGGCCCACCAGAAAGACACACAACACATTACTAAAACTGACTAAAGCAGGGGTGTCAAAGATGCGGCCCGCGGGCCACATCCGTCCCGCCTAGCTTGTACATCCGGCCCGTGGCCCATTTTTAATAAAATATAATTTTATAAAAAATGTTTTTAGAAAATTATATTTTATAAAAACATTTTTAATAAAATATAATTAAGTAATTAATATAAGTTTTCACTTTATGTTCATACGTTTACACAAGAGTTGAATTTATTAAGGTGTTGATTCAGCAAGTTGCCATGGCCAGTTCTAACTTGGCTTTGATTTCTGTCATTGATGTAACCTGGAACATTTATTACATATTTTTATTGTTCAAAGCTATATTGTTAAAATAATCCAAGCTCATGCCTTCCATGTCATCTGCTTGCTCTGCTATGAGCTCTGCTGTGAGATATGACAAACATTGTTTGAGCTTTTTTTGCACATGTTTTATGAACTATTGTGATGTGTTACTGCACAACTTGAAATTGCACTTACTTTTAAAGCCTCAGGTTGTTACTTTTTATTGTATTGTAGAAAAATTCTTTAAATAAAAAAGATTTTGTATTGCAATTGTTATTAGCACATTTTTTATCTCTATATTTTTTTTATATTTTCAAATTTATGCAGTGATTTTTGTGCTCCGGCCCCCTTGAGCTCATATATAGTTGTATGCGGCCCCTGGACCAAAATGAGTTTGACACCCCTGGACTAAAGGCATGCTGAAGTTACAGGTCCAAGGTGTAAGATATTTTTTCACAATATGTCAGAAATATGTCAGCTGTGTTGTCATTACTGTATAATCACCTGAAAATGAGAATCACAGTACTAAACAGACAAAACTAGACAAACTAGAGTTTGTCCTTCACATAGGAAAGGAAAGGGTGAAGCGAGGATGTTGCAATCAGCAAGATGCCACAAAATCCTACACACTGGTCCTTTATTTACGATAATTACAAAATAACATTCCTGATTGTTTTTCTAGCTCTTCATTGGCTTTGGTTTCCCCTACGAAGGCCCAGCCCCTCTGGAGGCGATAGCCAATGGCTGCATCTTCCTGCAGCCCAAGTTCCACCCACCTCACAGCTCGCTCAATCACGAGTTCTTCAGAGGCAAACCCACTTCTAGAGAAGTAAGCGCATTAATTTTTATTACTCCCCAGCACTCACTGATGAGAATATTTTCGCGACTGCACTTTCCACAACCAGCCAAGTAACTTTATTCATCAGTAGATCCTCTAAAGGAACTGGCACAAAGCGTAGATGCAGACAGCACATGTTAGTGCTTGATTAGATGCTAGAACAAGCCAACAAGATCCATGTTGCTGCTAATGATTGTGCGCACAACTTCTAACACATTTCTAATAAATTCTTGCGGTACATTCGTTTGGCCATGTGCGTCCTTCAAAGGCTTGAGAGTAAAAATACAAAAAACAATCATTTCTGTTCACCCTGGTCTAGATATATCGCAATCGAGAAAATGTCTGGGTTTATCATAATATATTTTATTTTTTAACATGTAAAATGATAATTGATGATATGTATCATATTTTATTCAATGACAGCATCCTCAATATGCTTCACACACAATACATCTTCTGTTTCGATAATAAATGGTCTGTTGATTTATGTCTGGTATATATAGAGCTCTCACTGTATGTCTGTTTTTGTTTTTGTTTTTTTGTAGGTGTCCTCCCAGCACCCATATGCAGAGCAGTACATCGGCAGACCTCACGTCATGACAGTGGACTACAACAACTCTTTAGAGTTTGACTCTGCCATCAGGGAAATCATGAGGACCAAGGTACTCATACACTTACAGGGATAGAAAACTAGACTTGTACATCGTGTAACAGTACTTATTCCCTGTGCTGCAACTAAGCACTCAGGCAATGACGTTAAATTGAAATAGAAATCACTATTGATTCAGATCCCTCAGCATACGGTACATGTGACAAAGGAAAGGATACAACTCTGTGTCATGATAATAAATGACTGTAGATTTATAGATGTCCTTGTTTTGTTTTCTAGTGTTTGTTCTTTACTTGCCACTTAACTTTGTTCTTTACTTGCTTTTGCTATCAGGTAGTTGTGATGAAGTCACAGTAAAGTTCCAGACCTCTTGTCGCTGTTAGCTGAGATAAAAGGTTTTTAAACTATGAGACAACAGAACAATAGCTTTGTTCACAGCAGAGTTTTGCCGACATGTAGGTAGCAGTCTAATATTGCAGAGTGCTGAACTTTTTCCGCACAGGAAATGTGGGCTGATAGAGAATATGAGGACGCAAGGAAATGCCAAGAGTGGGAGAGGGGTTAATTAACGAGTCAACCAGGGAGATTAAATCTTTCTGGAAAGCACGGCAAAGAGGAAGAAAATGGAAAAAAGGAGAAATGAACATACAGATGGAAAAATAGAAAGAGAGAGAGTCCGAGGGCCAAATCGAGTAAACGTGTGCGTGGTTACGAAAGCTTTCTGTTGTCATTAAAGAGGAAGACTGATGTGCCGCACAGGCAAAAATTACAACATAAACACAGGATAAACCTTTTATATCTCAAACATTAAAGTTGCAAATGCTTGAAATTGGCACTTTGAATGACAGATTAAACTAAGGGTAGGTAATGTCTTTTTTTGTTGAAATTGTCTTTACAACCTGATCCCAATCTTGCTCACTGCAAATGATACTCTTGCCAAATGTCACCAGAGGAGTCATGACATGGCTTTGGCATTATTTCTCTCCATTTCAGCCATGTAGCTAATTCCATATTGTATTTCATAGAGGAACTGAGCCCCAGTGACGCTCCAGCAAAGAATCAATCTCAACTGTGTGAAGGACACTGAGGGATCATGTGCTGCAGGAAGACAGCTTATTTGCATGATCCTTTAAACGCTCTATAATAGTTTGTGCTTTTAGCAGATTATAAAGTAGTGTGCATGGAGATTAGAGGAAAGGTGTTATCTGTCGTAAAGTGTGTTTTTTTTGTGTGTGTCCGCACTCTCCATCTTGTCTGTGTTGTCAGACAAGCTACAGTTCAGCAGCACTGGCTGACTGCTCGGTCTCCGTCTGTGCTGTCAGACCACTGAGAGAGAGCTGATGGACCTCTTCACCCTTCACTGGAGGCACAATACCCCAGCAAACACACACACACACACACACACAGGCAGATAATATTCTTCTCCTTGCATCTATCCAAACATAACCACAATTTGAGAGACACTAGAACTGCACAGATCTGGGATTCACCTGCACATAACAGCCATTACCGACAAGACACACTCTCAAACATACACACTGTGTGTGTGTGTGTGTGTGTGTGTGTGTGTGTGTGCGTGTGCGTGTGCGTGTGTGTGTGTAGCAGAGGCTCATGTTCAGTCATGCAAGACAAAGCAATCTCTAGCTGTCTGACAAGTCCTCATGTTCCAATAAATCCTTTCTTTCTCTATTTCTTTCTTTCTTTCCTTCTCACCCTTGGATTTGTTATCTCCTTTCATTCCACTGTTATCTGCCTTTGCATTTTTCAGTTTCTGTTCGACTTATATGTTTGCAGTAGAAGACTTTTGCACAATGTTTGGCCAAATTATGCCTTACTATTCCCTGCCGTAGTAGTAGATTGAATTAGTATTTTCCTTAGAATAGGTAAACCGTATTTTTCAAACACAGCGCGAAAGAGTTTGATGAGAAAAGTGCAATATTTTGTGTCTTGAGGTTTGTCAACTGTCTTCTTTTAGAAACCAATAAAAAATCTTTATAGTCCCCACAGTCACTCCTGTAAATGAGGTCATGCTCTGAGTCACCTTGCCTGGTTAATTAATGCTAAACAAGAGAAGTGACAGAGGAGGAGTTACATAGAGTTGATTGTTACCGCAGAGAGCTTGTGTATCCACGTGCTGACTTCCTGTTCCAGCTTACAAAGTAGATTAACACAAGGCTTTGATCAGATGTTTAGTGTGCGCAACTTTTTAAATTGCATCATCCCTGCACACTTGCTTCTCAAAGGTTTTCACTTGAAATGGGCCAAGTCTGATTTCACACATGGTTGAGCATTAGACTGCTTTGATTTCAAGTTGGAAATGCAATTTAGCAAGTCGGGTATCATTTACAAAGGGAAGCCTTTTGCATTAGCGCGTAAAGACATGCTACTTCGATCTCTCTGAAGTCTGATGTTAGCCTCTAAACCTGGAGAAAAGCCGTTTTCATATTTTACACCTTCGTATCAGCAATATTGAAGCTTTATTTTACGGTGTGGCTGATTTCCAAACAGGATATCAACAATATAAACCATTTTTTTAAAAATCAGCTAATTCAGGTTAATCCTAGCATTGCAGCTGTAGTCATTTTGTGTTATTGTATTGAACATGTTTGTATGAGTGAGAAACACAAAGGAATATGTATATTGTTTCCAGCTCATCTCTAATTAGGCCAATCAAAAGTGGGCTTTAGTTATAAAACCTGCACATCACAGCAGGGGATGAGCTATTGGTATGCAAATAAATCCTAATGAGTTTCCATGCAGTGACGTACTGTGATTAGACCTCAATGACAATAGAAACATTCATCTATTGAAATGATCAAGGAAAAGACACAATGTATTGTAATTAGCATAAACAATGAAGTTTACACTTTCAATATGTCCAAAAATATTATGTAGATAATAATGGGGTAAGGACTGTGTTTGCTTTTTTCAGGTTGAGCCATATCTGCCTTACGAGTACACCTGCGAGGGGATGCTGGAGAGAGTCCATTCTTACATACAACATCAGGTGAGGTCCAGTTCATGTGATGACACACAGAGCTCTGGACAAAACACACACACATGCACAGACTCTCTCCTTCAGTCCGCTCGTCCTCTCCCCACTCTCTCTTTTCACCAGCTCTCAGACTCCCCACTCTGCTCAATATTTCATCATTGTGTGCATTCAACACCCAGAACATTGTGTATCTCTGCTTATGTGTGTGCGTGTCAGTGTCTCTCCACATGTGCATGTATGTAGACGTTATGATTAATCTACATGCTAACTCTCATTATGAGCCACATATCTGCCCTCCGGCTCAAAAGCAGAAGGTCTACTGACACTAATGAGAAGAGGATGAGTAAGGAGGAGGAGTGGGCATGATGGTGATGGAGGACTGGGATGAAGGAAAGAGTTTTTTTTTTTTTTTTAAATAATCCCACACTAGATGTCAGACAAACTGCAGAGGGTTTCTGAGTAACTTTTGTGTGCTCCTGACTGGCAGCTGGCATGGACACAGAAACCTCTACTACAGCATTTATACTGAGGAAAGAGAAACAGGAGAAACTTAAACTAGATCCCAGTTCACCACAAGATTTACCACAGAGACCAGTGGTCATGGTTGGTCAATCAAGTGTTTTTACACTGTTTTTCACTCGTTTTGCTGCATAAAAAAAAAAAAAAAACTTTTCAGATAAAATGCTAATTGGGGCGGTGTTTAGCTCGGTAGCTTAAGCAGCCGCCCTATATGCGAAGGCTCGCTGCGGAGGCCAAGGTTTGACTCCCGACCTGTGCGGCCCCTTCCTGCATGTCACTCCCCATCTCTCTCCCCAAGTTTCCTGTCGATCTCAAATAAAGGCAAAAAGGCCAAAAATGATAATTAAAAAAAAAAGTTCATTAGTTAGCTGTAGCAGCTATGGCTGAACACTTTCTTGGATGTTTTGTTTTTATTCACTCCTTTATAAAGTATTTTGTTGATATGTGAAATACAGCACAGCTTGTTGTTGAAAGATGCTGTACAGCTTGTTCTGCGATGCTTTCAGATGTCACATGAAGATAAATTACAGCCTAACAGCAGTGAGCAAACATTAATTACCAAAGATTGTCTTTAGGTAACATCAGTGTTGAATTGTAATCATGCAGTCTGGCCTAATAAACACATATGCAATAGCAACCTGCAGCAGCATATGATACAGGCTGTTAGTAGCACTGAATGTAGCCAGCAGCTGTGGAGGTGGTGATACAGCAGAACCTTCACTGTTAAAGGAGAGATTCACATTTTTTCAAGTCTTATTAAAACAATAGTCAAGTGCTCATAAAAACATTGAAACAGTTTGTTCTTGCTGCAACGGTTCCTCCTGCACAAACCTGACATAAAGATAAGAGTGCTCCGATTGATCGGCCACCAATCGTTATCTGCTGATAGTCGCTCAAATAGTTTGATCAATAGTCTCTATAAGCACCAATCAGATAATGCATTTATTTTATTCCACATGAAAGTATCTAGTATTTCCCTCACATGGATTTTACCTGGTCCTGCTGCCCAGTATATTAATGTCCAGCGACCCGTTTTAGCACGTTGAAGAGAAACAGACAGAGCATAGAAAAAGAAACACTTTTCTTTTGTCTCCTCCACCCATGCTCACCCGCTGTTGTGAAAATGGAGTTGCAGGTGAAAAAATCCAAAAAGTGATTTCTGTTTTTTGGCCAACTTCATAAAAAACATACTGCTGATCAAGAAAGTCAACAGAGCAGACTCACACAGACCGTCCCTGTATAATAATACAGCAAGAAAGAAACAGAAGGAGGCGAGGGAAGCTGATGTGTGTGTGCAGTAAGAGGCAGAGATAGAGGTGTGCGTCTCTAAGTGCAATATTTTGCACATGTTGCCTGCCAGTAAATAAACTGTTATCTCTTTATGACACTTTCTCATCTCTGAATTATTAGACTCATTATACAATGTTGTTATGAATAGTCAACTAAATAATGAATGCTACATGATAAGGCTTCAAATAGACCCTGTGATTGGTATCAGTCGATACTGCTTCTAGCGATTGGTAATCTGCCCAAGAAATCCCGATTGGAGCACCCTCACATGAAGAGATCTCCTCTTGAGAGATTTCAGTTGAAGTGTTGCAGGACGCAGTCCACAGTACCCTCTTCTGTATAAAAATACACTCCAAAGTTTCTCTTTGTTTGAAATTCCCTTTTTTTATGTGACCATTCCTCTGCCTGTAAACACAATAAAAGACACATTGTGCAACAGTCTACCACAATAATACGATTTCACAAACTAATGCCACCATATCTTTCTCCTCCAGGACTTCTGTGCCCCAGAGTCTCCCTTCATCCCAGCCAACCTCTCCAGACAGGGGTCTCCCTCTGGCAGCAGGATTACAGGACCTCTGTTTGTGCCCTTGCCCAATTCCACAGCCCTTGGCTGGGCGTCCAACGTGACTGCCCCCCCTGCTTGGCCTCCTCTCAGCTCCCTCAGGCTGCTCGTATCTCAAGAGGGCCAGTCCTGTGTGGAGGCGTGCCATTCAGCTAGTTTTATCTGTGAGCCTGCTCATTTCCGCTTCATCAACAACAAGGATGCCCTGCACGGGTAAGTCAGCTTGAAGTAATGTCCGAGTTACATGTGGCATACCTGACCGCAAGCAGCATATGTACAGAACTTAGTGTCTGTCAACCAAATATTAATGAAAGGTTTACTTACCGTTCCTTTAATTTACCCAGAGAGACATTCCTCTGTCGCTGTTTTGGTCCGTCCTCTATGTGACTTCAAACCCCCCCGGGAGCATTTCAGAAGGGTTTATCCCGTCAGACTTTGTTACTCAGATTTGGTCATTTTCCTGGTTTATGTGCTTTCTACCAATAGATACTTTATGTGTTGCACTAAAATCATGAAGATGATAGTTCAACATCTCATCACAAATTTTCTGTACACACCAGTGTACTCACCATCTGTGGTCACAAAAAATATAAAGACAACACGGAAACAAAACATTGTTTTTTCGGCTCTGTAGCTAAAAGGCTCCTGATGGTTACACTTCACCTACACCTTTCTGCACTGGGTGCATAATTTCTCTTATATTAGTTGGCATTGAGAACAAGTCAGGCTGAACTTCACCAGGTATTTATTTTAGTTTACTGCACCAGCTCCAGGCACTTGAACCAGAAACTTAAGTTTCAGATGCTGCCTTTTCTGGAGCTCAGACACTAGAAAGCCAGTTGGTGTTTGAGTCTCTCCTCCAAACATTCTCCCTCCTGACTGGTATCAGCTTTCAGCTCTTATTTTTTTTTTGCTTTTGTTTCATCCTCCAAGTCTCTTTTGTGTTTACTTCCTCTTTTTTCTGTGTGTCTCAGTTTACAGTGCCGCTCCCCTTAGTTTCTGTTCTGTTACTCGTCCTCATAGCTCAGGTCTCTTCTCTGACATTTCATACCTGCCTCACAGTTTTTTTGCACTGAATTTCATCGTTCTCTTTTTTTAAATTGGCATCTGTCGTGATGAAATTTCCATTTATTTGGGGGTTCTGCCGCTTCCACTTTCCTGTTACTTGTGTCAAATAAAAATAACTTGTGTTACTTGTATTTTCTAAGTTTGTTTTGAAGAACATTTTCCCTGTGGTTAAACCCAGTGAACTCCTATTTCATGTTGTTTTTAGACCTCTGCCTCTCTGTTTCACCCCTCAGGCTGGAGGTGCAGTGCGAGGTGGTAGACTCCGAGATCAACCACATCCTTCCAGCCTTCTCGGTGGTGCGGCGGGAGTGTGGCCTCCAGCGTGAACCCCTCCTCTTTAGCTGTGCAGGACACTCCCCCAAATACAGACGTCTTTGCCCCTGCAGAGACTTCCGCCACGGCCAGGTGGCGCTGTGCAGAGACTGTCTATAATGACCGGGCACGTGAAGGACAGACGCAGACGAATTAGACGCAGAATGACGAGGGGGAAAAGGGCACTCAGAGGCCAGAGCAGGTGTAAAGCTGTGACAAATTACCTGATGGTGCAGAGAGGCAGCTCGCCGCCTCAAAAACAGTAAATGTAGGATGATGAGGAACATGCATGGATTTGAAAGCTGAAAGTAGGTCTGAATAGTCTGGTTGACTGTAGTTGTTATAACAGAACTCCAGTGATACCAGGTGTCATTACAGGCAGGAGCAAAGGAATTTATTACCAACAAACTTTCACATTAACCCTCTGACTACAGGATAATAGTTTCTAAAAGATGTTTATGTTGTTTGATACACAGCATTTCATTTTTGGAACCAAAAATAGGGGGTTTAAGTTGGAAAATATATACTTGAACTGCAGAGAAACTCAGTATTGTGACTATAGTGTCATTCCATGACAGAGACTTCAAATATCTTGGCTTCAAGAAGGCAACCTCGGGTCAATATCCAATCTCCTCTCTGCACTTGGACAAAGGATGATGGACAACCAGGTTATCTCCCTCACTTTTTTCTCCCCTCCTCCAATGATGGGCAGAGTCATTTATCAGACTGAACCCCAAGTCTGAGGCAACATCGGTCAATGCAATCATCTCTGGTCGCGAAAAGGAAAGGAGGAGGAGGACAGAGGACAAAGATAAAGGGTACAAGATTATTTTTCAATAAATAAGCCTTTAGAGCTCTCAACTGGATTTTTAAAGAGTCCTCTTGGCTTTATGATGGAAAAACAAATCATAAAATAAAAAAATCTGAACAGATCAAAGTGTTGAGGTGGTTTTTCTATTGTGTGTCATATTCACTCAGTTCCTATCCTTTTTGATTCGAGTGCTTCGTCTATTATTGCTGCTACACCCTCCCACCACTGACATTCATCTGGATTGCGATCAATTTATCCGACTGTGGCAGACATGTTTGATCTTTGTCACACGGAGTCGACAGTCAGCACCGGTTGACCCTGTCGATAAGAAGTGACGGAGCAAGTGACAAAAGAGGGAAGAGAAATCAGATGTTGAACGTCCTCAAAGTGTTTTACTGATAGTCACTAATGGCTTTTACTTTTTTCTTTTTTTTTTACTGGAAAATAATATCCAATATCTGCAGTAATGTCGACTATTTAGTTGTTTTAGCTGTGGTCATGTACTCCATTATGTGGAGAGTTCAGGCCCATTAATCCTGGAGGCTGTCCAGCAGCATTCTGGGAAACAGAAGAAATCACTAGAAAAGATTTTTAAAAAAGCTAAAAACTGTCTGCACGACATTACAACAGAATAGGACGACTGCTGGAATCAGTTTGCACATCAAAAACTGAATCATCAGTTTGGTAGCAGATTTAGTAACTGAACTGCTAAATCAAGACAGCTGTAACAGTCTGGATTATGGTTCAGTGACGCACAGTTAAATGTAAATGGATATATTATGCAAAAGCCTTTTTATCTATGGTTAACAAGTGAAAATAGAAGTCCAACAATGTGGTCTTATTTTGTAGATCTATAACGTGTAATTGATATTTTTATAATAGCTGTCTAGAGTCTACAGCTCACATCAGATTTATAGATCTGGTGGCAGCACTCAACTTTTCTGCTTAGGTTCACTCTCATTGTGTCGTTTTCAGCAAAAAAGTAGACGCACCCAGTTAGCAGGTAACTGGTGAACATAGTGGAGCATTTAGTAGCTAGACAGCCAGATATTTCCCTCAGCGGGACCTTGTGAATGGAGTTGTTGAGTAGCTGCTCTTCATCCAACAGCTGCTTCTTGTTCCATTCATCACTGCAAAACTTGAAGTGTAGTTTTATAAATGTATTTTTGACGGATGGTCACGGCCAGCATCAAGCAGCAAGTCCTCCAAATTCAATGAGTTCACCTTCTTGAACGACACATTTTGTGATCTGATGACCCGACCAGTCGGCCATCATTTGTCACAGCACAGAAATCTAAGAGCTACTTGTGCTCATGCCAGCGTTGTTTGCTGCTGCAACTCCCTCCACTGCCTCAACCTCCTCTTTACGTGGTCTTTGATGTTGTTGATCTAACTAAAACTCGTTAGCTTATTAAGGGGATTTGTGCCCTCAGTAGAATCCTTGTCACACTGAGATTCTTTGGCAGCTCCCTCAAATAGCAGCGCCTTTTCTATCTAACCATTTGCTGAAAATGGTCTCGATGACTAAAATGCACTCCTCCAAACATTGCTTAATTTTGCTGTTTTGACATTGAATTGTGAAAAGATAAGAGAATGATCCAGGTATTAATAACAACATCTGATAGTATATCAGGCAGGTATGGCCCCTCAGTGTTATATTTTCATATCAGCCAAACTAAAGTTTCCCAAACTAGAGTTTCTCTGAGACTTTCGGTGGGTCTTCAGTGACCAAATGTCCTGGTTTGTCCAGGTCAGCCCCGATTTATGGCCCCATGTCCAGGTGTCCTGAATCCTTCACCTCTCTGTCCTCCTTTTCACCACATGCTCCAAAAACCTCCATGTTGTATTTTTCACTGTTCAAACAGATACAGATTTTATTTGCAACAATTTATGGGTATTTTTGTAAATTATAGTTTTGAGACTCGGTTTAGTTTTAAAACATTCAAAAGTCGTTTCAGTTCAGTATTTGTACAAAGTACAAAGTACAAAGTTTTGTTTGCTTTTGTTGTTGTTTTTTTTTCAAGTGAGAATAGAATAAGCGCAACCGTCGTGAAGGCCATCTGTATAATTAATACACAGCTCTTTGATTAACTATTAAATGATGACCCATGTGACATACATATCATACGTATGTGTCTGTAAAAGAGAAACAGAGCTGCTCTCGTCTGAATCCCAGTGACTAAAGCAGAATTCAATGAATAATAAATCACAAGTGTGAATGCCAAAGTAGATTCATCAAATCCTCATTGACCCGCAGCAGCGTGGGGAAAAAAATGTCACCCCATTCACCAGCTCACTGTGATTTCAATTTAACACCAGAGGCAATTCAAATTGCAATGAATACTTTTCATCCCACAATTCATCCATCTTCTTGAGTGAAATATTTACAATGATCATAAAAAAGCACTTTAGCCTCGCACAGAAAATCAGTCCTTTCTCTCCCAGCAGCCGACAGTGTTGACTCCATGAGCATGTGTGATCATTCATAAGAATAAAAACTGAGCACATTGTCTTAATATTTTTTGATTACTTTTTATGTCAAAATATCAGACAAAACATTAAAATATAGTTCATGCAATTGTTTTTAATACTTGATGAACACTATGATGATGGATCAAGAGACTGTTAGCTTAGTTTAGCATAAAGACTGGAAATAGGGCAAATGGTTAACCTGGCTCTGTTCAATCTAATCTCACAAATCCGCACATTATATTAGTTTAATTCTTTGTGCACTTCTTTAGAGTGAAGTTGCCAGGCAACCAGTGGGGAGGGTCTAGGAAGTCATTGCAAGAATGTAAATAAGGGGTTTGTCAAACGTATCCAGTTCAGGTTGAGGAAAGGTTGTGGCCATGGTTAAACAGTTAAATGTCAACATTGGCTTTCCAGTATGATACAGGACCTGAACACAGCCTCTACTGGGGAAATGAAATGCTTACTATGCCCATGCTCGCTGTCCTTCTTACTGTATGAACCTCACATCATCCTGCTTGGCAATGGATAAAAATTACTGATGCAAATTGGCTAAATATGAACATAAATGATAGGAGATGAGGTTTATGATCTTGGTTTGATATCTGCAGGTCGTGACTGTGTGAGAGGCAATGTACGGTAGATGCTTGCCCATGAAACTAAACCACTGAAGACAGAGCGTGTTTTATTATAACCTGTCAGATATTAATTTGAGCCTATAAACTCAGAGGTTTCCATCTCTCTCTGAAAGTCTTAATCTGCTCTCAGGGTGACTTTCAAACTTTACACATGGCTGCTAAAAGAACCAGATGGGGATATTTTTTTTCCAACAGCTGTATATAGTGTTTTTGTAGAACTGCCATAAAAAAAAAAAAAACCCTCGACTTGCCTCTGAAGGACACAGAGAGTGTGTGTGTGTGTGTGAGTCAGTGTGTGTTTTTGAGAAGATCCGCTGCACAGCATGAGCTTAAATAGTCCTCAAAATGCCTTCAGGGTACTCTTCCTGCAGAATAATTTTTTTGGCTGTGAGTTTTTACAATTCTTTGTGACTGAAGGCTCCATCCAGGCAGAAAGACGTAAACACTGTGAAGCAAAACAAACAAATAGTGCACAAATAACAGGTAATGAGCAAATTTTAATGTCAGTGTCAGCCACTTCACTGATTCATATTTATTCTCTGCCTTACATAAAAATGATATCATCAAAATAACACATTTCTTTGCACTTTCATCAAAAATGATTATTATCCTGTCATCAAGGACTTCCAAACCAAAAGGATATCTAGTTTTTTCATATTCACCAATTCATAAAAATGGGGAAAATATATTTTGCACGCCAGTGAATTCACATTGGGAAACATTTAGACAGAAAGAGGCTGATCACCGAGGGCGACGCCTAATCAAGCCTCCTTCACTGAAAACAGCTCATCTGCCTTCTGTTCATGTGTGACTAAGAATCTCTCTGAACAATTATTCTGACGCTGCTTTTTGTTCTCCAACAGAGAGGAGCGTGCATGCATGATTTTTAATTGTTTGTATCAGGTTCCACAGTATGCTTCACATGCATGGTAGCAAACTGTGTGTTTGTTTTGTGTTGCTTATAACGAGGAAAACTGATGATGATTTTTCATCCATGCATCTGATTAAACTTTAGTCTGAATCTGAGTTTTTGTGCAGAGGTGTTGAACTTGAGTCACCTGTAGATTTGTAGATATTAATACTCAGGATTTCTGTCGAGCAATCTCCCACCCTTGCCATTTTCTTCATCTCGTATGATACTAAACCAAATATATTTGGGTAAATCATTTTTCACTATTTTATGAGGCTTTAAAGACCAAATGATTAATGATTAATTAATTGAGAGAATAATTGTGAGATTAATAAAAGTTGAAAGTTGCATCCATAATTTCTAACACGTATTTTGTATATACAATCGTTATCTCTGAAGTAACCACTAAATCCAACCTCTTTAAGCGACATTATGTAACTTTTATTACAGAAAATAATCGATTTGAGGTGGGATGGGATTTTAATGACGCACTGACTTGTAATCATGTAACACCATCAACTATTTCACTGATTTTGGTGAAACTGGATCATATTTTTTGGAGAAATTCTGATGTTGCTCAGCCTCAACTCTCTGTGATTTACAAAGTTCCCTGATGGACAGTAAAGTAAACTGCTATGAACGATAGCTGCTGTTAACTAATGTTAGCTGAGTTTGTTAGCTGGGCTGCCTGGACTGTACCGCAGGTGTTTTGGACCACTGGGAAGAGGTTTTGAGCCACAAAGTGTGAGGGAATGCTGACGGGGAGCGATGCCAGAATGGGCACCAGAACTGTAGCTGGGAAAGTGGGCAAGAGACCCAAGAGGATGATGAGAAAAAGAGAGACAGAGTGAGAAGCAGCCAGACAGTAGTAAATCTGGCAGTGACTTTGGTCGTTGGTGAGAGCTTTGTGAAATAAACAGCTAAAAGACAGACGTCAAGCTGGCCCTCTTGCTGTTGGACAAGTGTTATGTTGTTGCACTTGCTTGATGTTTGTCTTTCAGGAAAGTTGTATAGGCTTACTATTTTTTTTTTAATCATAATTAATATAATCATTATAAATACACATGTACAGCTGTCCATGTTTACCACAGTGGCATTCCTCTGATACTGGGAAACAATTCTCCATTATGCTGCTTTAAGATAAATGTAGTAAAAGTATTTCCACCTGGTTTGTTGTGCAGTAGAACTTGTGTGTCTATTGTCCACATCAAGTCTCCAACTTCTTCTTGCTCATGTGTGTTTGCAGCCTGCGTGGGCGACTCTATCTACAAAGTAGCATTAATGAGCTTATTATCATTTTATCAGTCCTATTTGGTCTGTCAGCTGTTAAGGAATTTGAATTAGAACCACATCCAAGCATATTATTTATGCTGTTTAAACAATAATTAATCAGTACAGGAACAGATTGATGTACACAGCTGAATAATTATTGAGCCAATGAAGATAATAAATATAGAACTCGCAGGAAACGTGTTTGTCAGAACCTGCCATTCCTCAGCTGAAGACTGACAAACGTGCGGACGTGTGGTCACACTAGCCTACACACACACACACACACACTCAGTATATCCTCTCTGAGGAGTCTGTCCTAATAACATCACACACACACACACACACACTGTCAGCTTTCAACACAAATTCTCATTTTTTATTTATTTTTCCTTCCCTCCTTTGTCTCCTTTGTTCACATTTTGCGTGCCATTTTTCTAATAGTTCTCGGAGGTCCAATTTGTCTGCCAAACCTTTGCTGCAACATTCTTGCTGACACACACATTGTTTGTTTGTTTGTTGGTTTGTACATCGTAGCTGCTACAGTACGTGTGACTCTAATTACTTTGCCTCCTGGTTTTTACCTCTGCACGCTGCTCTGTCCCTGTTCAGCCTTGTATAATACAACAGCATATGTATGTGTGTGTGTTTTCATTTTGATTTACACGCTAACAATGTAAACCCCACTGTGTTGATGAGTGCGTGTTTGTGACTGGGAGCTCGCCTACAGATGTGAAGACAAACACTCATCTCTTTGTAGTACTTTCTTTGGTTTCCTGCCGCAGCTCTTTAATGAAGCCAACATCCTTTTGAAAATGGAGGAGGAGGAGAGATCCAGCACCCTTAGTCATGTGGTCAGATCCCCGCTGGGCTTTTCACATCAAGGTGGAGTGGGCCTGTTTCCTGTTCGCTTTAGATGTGCTGCTATTTGTGTCTTCCTCTCTGGGAATAAATCTCCCCCAGTGTGCCAAGACTGAAGATTAGTAAGGTTCAAACTTGGGAGACTGTAGTGATAAAAGGCTATTGTATTTTTATGCATGTATGCTCAGGGCTGACAGTTATTGAGAACAACAGCAAGATCTTAATATGTAGTGTGTGCTTGTGTGTAACCTGTGTGGATGAGTCATTGTTGAGTCATCTCGCCTTTGTTTTGTAGTAAAATACCTCAAGACGAGGGGGGAAAAAAGAAGGGAAGGGAAGAGAAGAAAGAAGCGAGAGATGAAGGAAAAATAGGAGGTGATAAAGTATGCAGAAATTAGAAGAGGAAAAAGGGAGTGAGTATAAGTAGAAAGAAATGAAAGCAGGGGGAAGAAGGAGCGGGAGAAGGTGTAATGGGAGGAGAAGGGAGAGGAGAAAGGGAAGGAGAGGAGGAGATGGGAACCACGAGAGGTCGACAGCATCCTCGTCAATAATGCATAGGTAATTGGCTGACTCCTCCTGTGTGCCGATGTGAGCCTGAATAAATAAAGTTGTGTGTAAATAAAAGAGCCGCTCAAAAAAGAGCAGCGAATCAATGAGAGATGCCCCAGGTGAGCGAGGGAGAGAGGGAGCGAAAAGCCCTCTCCCCCTCTTCCTCCAACCCCTCTTTCTTTCTCTTCATCTTTCTACACTCCTCTTTCCAACTCTTCTCACATCATTCCCTCCCATCGCTACGTCTGTCTCCCTTCCCTCCAAACTCTTTCAGTACCGGCGTAGGTGAGGCCGGCTAAAACAGATAAGAATGCCCTCGGGGGGGCTGCGGTAATGAGGTAGAGAATGAGTGAGTGAGTGAGAGAGACGGAGGGAGCGGAAACGAGAAGGCTGACTCAAAAGAGGTTTTTCAGCAGTGGTAGTTAATGCACAATGAGGTACATGCCGTGATAAGGTGGTGGATAAATAAGCTGGGGAATGTGTGGATGGTGTTCTTCAAAAGTCATGAATAAAAGCTTTATGAAAGATCAGTTCCGGCATTATTTGACCTTTTTGTGATTTGTTTCAATTTCCCTTTAAAGCCACGATGTGCAGCCCACCCCAAGTTGTTCGAAAAACTGCAATGAATGGGACTAGAGCAAAATAGACTGCACCAATATTCATCAGTTTTCACTCTTAAAAAGCAGCTTAAGAGCTATTTGTTTAGACGTGCTTGTATTTAATTTGTTTTATATTATTTATTTGTTTTTGCCTTTTCATTTTAGATGGTTACTGCTCTGTCTCTTGTTTGCTTTCATTTTATTTTGTGATATCTTTTCTTGAAAGGTGCTATATAAATATTGTTATTATTATCATTATAGTTTTCCACATAATAGCAGAGTACTGTAAGGTGAGCAGCCTGTCACCTGCAGCTCTTCACAGCTCACTGTGGCAATTTCTTCCTGTTCCATTACTCTCTGCCATATTTAAAGAAAAAGGTACTGAGTCAAAAAGGCAAAAAGACATAAATAAAAACAGGAACACTCGAAATCATGCATGTTGAAACAGATGTGTGGCACTTTTATCCAAACCATCTCCTGTCATTAGATGCGACAGCACTACTTAACTTTTGCTAAACGTGCCTCTGACATTGACAAGCATCAAAACAGAAACATTTGAAAAATAAAACACCAGGTCAAATCAGTCACGAGCGAAGGTTTAAGAAGAATTGTTTGCTTCATGGTGTTTAAAGCAGAAGAACGTGTTTTAAAGACAAAAGAAGAGAAAGGATGATGAAAGACAAAGAGAGCCCGTAGAGCAGCTGGTCTTGAGCTTCCCTCTGCCCGGTAAGGGTGCTCAGCAGGAGGGTTGAGAAAAGGAAGAGGCCCCTTTTGAAAAGGATGGGAGTGAGAGCGTCTTTCAACATTAATCCAACGCCTCCCGTCTGATGACTCAACCCTAAACGCCTGTCACTTCACATGCTGACCAGATCACATAACAAGAAAGTAAACAAACCAGACAGCACGTAAACAATGAAAGAAGACACAAAGACTGAAATTAGCAATTACATCTGAAAAATACTAACCTCAAGTGTTCACTGGAGACCAAATTATCCCTTGAATACAGAGCATCTGTAGAGTTGTATTAATTTATGGTTGCAGGATCCGATGTGAACCCGCATTTCATTCATCATGTATAATATATATTATATATATATATCTCAACTTCGATTTTCTAAAATGTCAGCACATTTCTTTTTCACACATGCATATAATTATAATTATCTTTAATACGGATTACCCTGATTATTAATTTGAAACTCCTCTGCCTCACTCGCAGTCTACAGGCAACATTAATGAGATCAACAATACCCAAATAGGAGCTTTGTGTAAGCTAGAAACATTTGCATTTTTTTCCATCAAGAGTCTCATTTTGTATTCTGTTAATGGTAGCTCTGCCCACTTTAGCGTAAAGCTTTTTTTCAGTTTTATCCCAAAACTGCCCGGTGAATTAGCTCTAAACACCGTGATAAACAGAAAAACATTTTAAGGTAATGTGAAATGGCAATTATCTTAATTAATCCAGACATAGCTCTTCTGTTAGTTATTATGGTACAGAGTCTGTCCCCATTTCACGTCAATACAAATTAAACACCCTGCGAATCCAAAGTAGAAGTACAGTAAGTGATTTGAATTTTTTCGGTTCATTGGACCTCCCAGATGGAGTTTCTTTTTTAAGGCAGACATTTTGACATTTTATAGCAGCTCCTTTTCCAGCAATAAATGGTTTCTGTAGCGACTAATCAATCTCTTACATCTGCTTTGGGGGATTTTTGCCAAATCCACCTTGCAAATGCAGCCAGTTAAGTGAGGTTGAATCTGCCTGCTTCAGGGCATTATGATTGAATCCAGGTTTGGTCTTTGACTTGGCTAATTCAGAACACAAATATTCTTCTTTCTCAGCTGTTCCTTGGTGGTTTTCCAGGAATACTTCAGAGCATTATCATGTTGCCTGATCCATTTTTAGCAAAAAATGTACTTCACAATCGACAGCTTGAGATTATGTGCCAACATTTTACAATATTCATCAAAAATCCTGATTCTCTGGACTATAGGGAATTGTTTCCCTGTCTCAAGTATGAGAAGTAGGCTCAGATCTTAATGCAACACTGTTGGGACTTTTCTCAACAATGTGGTTTTGGTTGTGACCAAACAGTTCAATTTCATCATCTGACTCATCTGTCCACAGAAACTAGAATAATCATGCCAGAGGGATCAATGGACCAACTCATGTGATCTCAAGTCATGTGATCACAGAGAAGATCATGTATAGTCATAGAGTCTCATCATGGAGTTTTTCTCGATCTTGGTCTTAGACAAAGAGGTTTTTTTAAGACACGTCAAAACCACAAACAATGGGATTAGAATGGCTGTGTTTGTTTATAACCTTACTGTGATTGGATGTAAAACCAACACGTTAAACGATAAAAAAACAACTTCTCACACACATCAAAAAAATGAATGACAGTCGAAGTAGCTGTGGCTGTCTGGAAGGAGATGACAGACATATGTTCTATAGACCAATAAAACCACAAGACTTGGTCCCAGTTGAGGTGATCTTGACTCCAACACCAATCTTATAATCCCATTGCACCTAACCATACAGATAAAGGCTGGAATCAAAGTACAGAGGGTTCTTTTTTAGTTATTGAGCTACTATTAAATTGAGCTATTGTGAGCTGATGTGTAACACTTAGAGTGTGCAGAGAATCACAACAAAAAATATCAAATGTAGCATCACTGAAATGTAGTGAACATCACAGACTGATAAAGTAAAGGGGATTTTAGAGCTAGTAAATGGAAATGGAAAATCTCAAACGATTCTTCATCTTGTTCCAACCGAGGGCACACTTACAGACAATTTTCTTCTTAATGAAATTTTACAAACTAAAAGCATGTTCATGACCTATTTTAAGTAGTGACCTCTGGCTTATGAAACACTGCAGTGAGACACGTTTTCATGTGTGTTCTGCTCAGGAAATAGAAGTGGTTTTAATTATAGCTGGGATTATTATGAATCAGAGGGTGTGTGGCCATGTGACTGTGTGTGTGTGTGTGTGTGTGTGTGTGTGTGTGTGTGTGTAGTATTATTCATGCATAGACCTTGGGGACTCTTCCACAGCAGAAAGGAGCTTTGATCAGCCCAAGGCAACATGGCAAGAGAAATTGTGGATTATGTTGGAAGGGTAGATACAGATAAACTAGAATGCACTACACACTTTTAGTAGCCTTGGTTTCGCCATCTTTTGTCAGGGACGGTTAAATCATTTGATTTCATCTCTCATGCTTTTATGATGTACAAATTCACCTTCCACACACATTATGAGGCGTGTCCGTTATTGCTTTCAATCTGTTTGGGCCTTTAGTTTCAGGGTATCCGAGTTTACAGTACACTCTGAGGGGATAATGATGCTTTGCTGAAAACTAATCTGTTATAGTTTCTGTTAAAACTCGTAATTAAGTCCTTTGTTAATGTTAGTTTTGTCCCGAGAGCTGATCCCTCGTCCAGCTGAAAGGAAACATTGGACAATGTTTTGGAATAAAGTCTTGTCAGACTTTACTGTTGTCAAGCTGTTTTTATAAAAACAGCAGATGGTTCAAAACTTCACCATATTGATTGGATCATACAAACTTCCATCATTTGTGAAGTTACAAAAGGAGGTGACAAAAACTTATTTTATGAATATATTATTGTAAAGAGGGAACCTGTGTAATTTCAACTGAACATACACATTGTAAACATTAGTAAAAGTTGTTTCAGTCATGTTGTTTATCATTTTTTAGTTCTGCTCTGTTGAGTTTATTCATTGCTCACCATATGGAGGTTGTTTTCCTCACATCCCATCACAATATTTTTTTCTATTTGTGTCCCACTCCCCTGTTTCTGTCTGTTTTGTCCGTCTATGTGTGCTGCTGGGCGTGGCTTCCAATTACCCTCTCACCTGCCTCACCACCTGTTCCCCATTCACAACAATTGTGGCATAAAAGACGAGCTCTTCTCAGACACCACCAGGTTGTTTCTTCCAGCATAGTGGTGCTATGGCCAACTTTGTTAATTTGAACGCTGCTCCTGTGAGCTTTTTTGATCTTTGGATTAACTTTCCCCATGCTTCAGAAAGACCCATCTGCCGTAATTCACCCATGGCAGCTGGTTCTCTATTGAGCTCTTGGATTCCGGCCCTGATCCACCTCAGACATCGGTCTGAGGTGGATAAATTGTGTAGCCTAACACTGCTAGTTAATTTAAATGACTTAGAACAAATAACAGTATGTTTATGTTCTGCAGCAAAGCATGCAGTGCAACATTAACATTCTTGTTCAAAAACGTTGAAGAGCAGGACATAGAAACCAGCTGGAGTTGATACCAGAGACTTGTGTCTTTGTCTCTCTTATCAACTGTCAGTGGTCCTTTACTATCTTTTGAATTTTGAGTTTAATCTAATTTCATTTTAAATGTTCATCATGCTTCATAGATTATTGATTTTAAGATATTTTGGAGAATTTATTTGCTTTTTTCTACATGTGAAGATTCTTGCCCCTTCAATGTCTGGAAGAAATGCTACTATCTTAGAACCTGTCGACTATCATCTAATGAAGATTTAGCCTCTTCCAGCAAAGCCAACATTTCTGTTTCAGGTATAACCAGTGGATATCTGGAATACAGCTATTGGGCATTCCACTGCAGTCCAAATTTGATATGCGAGACATATTTCTGCTAATCTCCTAAACAGATATCTGCTCATGAATGCAGATATTTGTTTAGAGATTGATTAGTCTGGGAGTTTCATATGGAGCCAGAGCCAGGAGGCGATTGGCTTAGCTTGACTTTAAAAGTTTTGGTAGGCATATTTACCAATTTTACAGAGACCTAAGCCAGCTCAGCTCATTCAGCCTTTATGCTATGCTATGCATGCTGGCCTGGTCCAGTATATAGTCCTTTATAACGATGACATAATGCAATGTTTGCTAGGACAGACTTAACCTCACTTCAGTCTATTGTAATTTGTTTTAGCACCTGACTCTCCACATATCGACCCAAAATTACCACAGTAATAACAGATTATGAACAAATTTTCCTCTTTTTCACGGCCTGTGTTTGTATTTATACCGAACCCACTTTGCAACCCACTGGTGTTGGTATCAAGGTCATGTTGTTATTGATCCAAGACCTTTGTGTTTGAGGCCTAAAAACTGACTCTGGGCTGTTCACAACAGTACATTTTCATTTATTCAAAGTTGACATTTTACATTCTTTTGAGGTGACCCTGCCTCATAAGTGCTTCAGGCACAGAGTCATTGTAATTGATACAAACATTAATGAAACTCATTGTAAGTGATATTAACACAAGTGTTTAATTAGCAAGTTTATGTATTAAAGCTTTAGGCTATTTATTTGTACAGTATATTCCCTGTAGTCTCTCTGCCTCAGTACAAAGGAGGACAGCTGGCTGCTCTGAATTTGATTTTCTTCATTAAAAATGCCTGTAATAAATGTCAACACCAAACGTAAAACTCTACAATGTGACCATGAGCAAACAACGCAGATGGTGGACAATAATGTAACAACACATTAGCTCCAGTCATTTTTCAGCATCTTGTGTTTTTAGAGTTTCACTTTGTTTAGTCTGCAGTGAACCAAATGAAACAAAGTGTGTGTGTGTGTACTACACACAGAAACATGCTATACATTTCTTTCTTACTTTGTGATTTGCGTAAGTATGCATATATGTACAGTATGTGTGCATCTACAAGCGTGTGGAAGTATTTATATTCATGACCCATCTTTCATGAATGTATTTACAATGTGTGCCAATTGTGCAGTTTCTGCTTTAATTCACAATGAGGATAATTTATTGTTTTCTGCTCTTTTGTGACACAAATAAAGAAATTCTCCCTCCCACTCATGAACCTCCCTTCATCCTTTCCATAAATCATAAAATGATAGCATGTTCCCAGTGTGAAGTATTTTTGTTTTGCATTTGAGTTCCATGCTAAAGATACTGGGGCTCCTACGGCAGTTTTGTATGGTCTCTCTGTGATATAGAAAGTGACTAGCATAGTTTGGATGATATGACGGATTATATATGGAGAGACTTTCTGACTTCTCTGTCCTCTCTGCAGACACCAGTGCTGACAGCCCCTCTTGTGACTTGGATGAAAGTTTTATTAAGATTAAAAATGATCCATTTAAAAAATAAAAAAATTATATATATATATATATATATATATTTATACCTGAAGCAACTGTCACGCTGAGTGTGAGAAATATTGAGACAACCATACACAGATCTATGATATTTTCCCTGTGAGCGGCAGCGTGACCTGCAGGATCAAATCCTTTGCAGCAACGTCATCCAGTCTTCTGCTTCAACCTTTATCAGCACACATCTGATTTCACTCTCCGTACAGCAATTTTTTTTTCCATGTTTCAAAGTCAGAAAGGTTTTGTGGCTGTGAAAGCCTTTGCTTTAAGGTGACGAGAGCAGCCTATGTGAGGGCAGGAAAGCTGCCTTCTGAAGTACTTTCTGATATCTCGGTTGTATCTTCAGATAATCTTTCACTTCTTTAAAATCTCTTCTTCAAAGTTTCAGTTGGCTCAGCAACCTCTGGTCACTGTGTTGATTTGGGATAAAAGATATGACACAGAAGGTGACACAGAAGGCCCTGTTTCTATTTCCAGACATATGTTTCTTGTTAACCCTGTGCTCCGTGTCATCCACTCCAAGGGCAGAGAAAGCCTTCATCTTAATGAATAGCTTAGAAACTGTCAACAGCACACTACGATGTGTCTGAAAAGACCTTTCACTGTCAGATTCCTCACACGCTTCTGTTGAACGGCTCTGGATAGGATGTTCAGAGTCTGCCACTGAGGGACAAAATGATGGACACATATATTGCTGTTGTTCTATTCTTTGGACTTCTTGTTTGGTTTGCTGCTGGATAAAATTCACACTACTGTATAACGCCTTTAAGCATGTCCATTTTAACTGCTATTTAAACTTTGTTCAGTGCTTGAATATCAACTGCTTTCAGTGTAAATTTGAAAGTATCACTTTTACCACTATGAGGACTATAGTATCGGACCAAACAGACAGTCTTTAGTATTTCCTTTTCCGACAATGTGGTGCAGTTTCCTTATCACTTGCTGTTGATCAATGCAGAAAATGTGATTGGCAACCTTGTAGGCAGCTGCCTGACAGGCATTGTTGAGGGAACAAGGGGCCCATTTTCATTTTGTTGTTTAATGCTTTACAAAGTTATTTGCATACAAAATGATTATGAGACATTCATTTCAAATTTGAAGTGAGCACATTTTCTGTAACTTAATTTGACTTAATTGTTTTGGCACAAATAAGAACTGATTTACACAAAATGACTTCACACACCGTAATGACATTTAGATTTACCCCAGACTCAAAGAAAAGTTGTCGTCTGTTTACAGACTTCGGGTGTAGACTGGTGTTGTGGAAAAATAATATTGAGATGCTGTCCCTCCCTGAGAGACAAAGCCAACCACCCGAGACAATTCATTTTCTCTTACATTATCCTTCACATTCACTATGTTTCGCTCCCAGCCCTTTTCTGTCCCTGGAGGTTTCTGACACGGAGATGGGAAATAATCAGAAGTCTGCAGAGCTGATGCCACACAAGAAACATCGAACTCCAGATTCCCTTTGTATGCACCTCGCTGATCTTTTCAGAGTGGTGGCTGTAATACCAATGTGTATTTTTCCTTCTGCTGAAGTTTTCTAACTGACTACACAGTCTTTGACATGCTTGGCATTCGTTTTCTCATTTGCCTGAGGACTGTCATTCCCCCTGGACATATACACAGACAAAATCTCACTGCTTTAACTTCTGATCCTGTACTGAATAATTTACTTTGTCAATTCTTTGGTAAATATTGGCCATATAGCATTTCCTTACCTTGGCTGATATGCTAACTTAGTCCTTAGTAGGGTTATTGAATACAATTTTCAAAACAACAAAAAGTCACGAGCTTCTTTATTTAAACAGGGACTGAATATTAATTTCTAACTCAGCAACAGACGATTGCTCATTTTGTCTGTAAAAAGTTGTCTAGTAGCTTATTATTATTTTGAGATTTATTGTGACTTACGCATTCTGAGGACGTCATTATCTTCAGTATCCACGGTAGGTAGGTAGGTAGGTAGGTAGGTAGATAGATAGATAGATAGATAGATAGATAGATAGATAGATAGATAGATAGATAGATAGATAGATAGATAGATAGATAGATAGATAGATAGATAGATGGTGACAGGTTGCCAAACATCCATAAATCATAGTAGAAAGACGCACCTTGCAACTCCAGAACTTGCCTAAGAATTTTCCTGTTTTTAAGTTTTCTTCAGTATTAAATGAATACAGTGATAGTTGTATGTACATTCAGAAATACATTGTAAACAGGAACTAGTGCCAAATTGGCAAAATGTGAATAAATATGTTTCATGTTACACGCCCATACTGAATGCTGACATAACACATTATAGTTTGCTTAGGATGAGTTGTCTTTGATAAATTATTTTATTCACTTTAATGGTTACATGTGTGGTCCTCCATCTTTGTTATATTGCTGAGCAAGTTGGACATAAAGAGTAAACATTTTTGTTGGTTTGTGGACTAATGACCTATTCAAGACACAGAGTAGTTGTGTGACTACTCTGGGAGAATATAGACGAGCTAGAGAGGACAGCTTCTTCAAAAATGAGGCAGCATCATGCCATGGCAAATGTATTGATGAATCCTCCATTTTCTTTGATCCGGCTTCAATAAACCTTTCAGAATAAGACATCTTGGACTCTTGTGCACTTTCTTTCCACTGACTGAACTGACCATTGTTAGATAAAATTCTCTACAACACCTCGCTCCCCTGTTGTTTGCACTCTGCCTCCTCGGATAACTTGGGATGCAAGAGGAGCCACAGGTGGGAAATATCTAAAGCTATAGCTAATATCTAAAGGTAAGCTAAGAGGCAGTATCTTTTTATATGTTGGGCACATAAAAAATAAACTATAGAATAAACTATATGAAAATTGTAAAGTTTATAATAATATTTCAACATGTTTGCATGTGAGTAAACAAACACATTTGCAAAGTCCTTCTCTGACACACTGATGTTGGCTTAACATTCATGGAGAAATTCTATCACCACCTCAACAACACAGCATGTGGCGGTGTTCAGCTGCAGCAGAAAGCTCAACAGCCGGTTACTCTCACCACCCTGCAGGTTATTTCAACCTGTCCACTGTCCGTTGTGTATTTGGCCAATTCAGAATTGGCCCCCACAGAAAACATGCAATGGCACCTGTAAATACTGGTAATAATGGTGAAATTCTCTGGCAGCTGTAGAGGTAATTTTCACTGAGCAACACAGGAGTGCCATCTATCACACATGTTAGCTACAGGGTACCCACCTCTGTCTATCCTCCGTTGCTCCAGGCAAGGTAATATGCTGGCCTGCAGCTACAGCAATGGTTTCACTGCTGTAACAGCTGTGGAAACAGTTATTGAGATCCAGGAAACCACATGGCACTTCAAGCAGGCTCCCCATGGCACAACAGCACAGTGCAGTTGCGTTACAGGCCTCCAGGTGTAGGTACACCTGGCTGCCCTCACAAGATGACATTTGAAAGATCTTGGCACACTGGATGTGGTACTTAAATAAGATGGCTTAATAGCCGTAGATCTCAAGGTCATTGTCATATAAAGAGATCTGTACAACCATCAGACTTTATATCAATTTCTATGACTAATTATTCTTCATAAGGCAGGCATTGTTGGAAAATATCTGGCACTTACATAAGAACCCTTTACTGTTCATGGAAAGGTGTAACAAGGGCAATACTTAGTTCAATGACCGTACAGATGTCCACACGCACGATTCAGTGGTAACAAATGATTAAATGACTACATGTAATGTGAAAGGATGCCACTCACAGTGATGAACCCACAGAGAATTATCACAGATCCTCCTTTCAGTCCATTGTGTTGATTTGATAGACAGAAGCTGGCTTGATTCAGTCTCATCAGCCTCCTTTAAAGACGGATGTTTTAGCTTCAGGTGTGATTTTCTTGTTTGTACTGTTTGAATTCTGTTACATATTTAAACAAAAAGATGTCTTGCACATGTGCTAAGCATGTTCAAGAGTATGTCTGATAGTACAGGAGGACTTGTCGAGAAGAGCTGAGTTTGAAAATGTGATGTTAATGTGTGCATTTTTCATGTACTTTCAATAATGTTTAATATATTGTGAATTTTCAAATATACATGTGTTTGAACTTGTGAATCAATTCAGTTTGATATGACACTGACGTGTGCTTTCAGTTGCTAACTAGACTAATGGTGTGTTTACTTCCCATATAGTCCTGCATGTATATAGCAGGTGTGTAAGAAGAAGTAAGGGAAAGCTGTCACTGGAATACATTTTCAACGTCCATTAAAGGTCTATTTTTATCTCTCAAATAAAACTGGCAAAGACAGCTGAAATATCATCCTCGTGAAGCAAAGAAGCATGACTAGAAAATGGAAAAAGGATTCATGGGGGCCTGAATATTGTAGGCTGCATACCTGTCATCCTGTTTATCTTTCCTCTTTTCTCTCCTTCCTCTCCTGTTATGCATTGCACAATAAATGTTGCCCTCCCTACAAAGGGAGCAAAACCAGGAAGAATAAGGATTTTCTTTCTTACTGCTCTATTAAAGACATATTTGTTCTCCTAAGAGCCCTGTTGGTGATGGTGCTCTTGTGTCTCCCTGAAGGCTCCCAGTGCTTTTTTTGAGTCCCCTCAATTGTGACATTGTCCTTCATTAAAACAAAAGTTCTTCAGTGCAGCCCAACATTTTTTCTTTTTTCAATTTCTCCCACTTTGTCTATGGATTTGTGACCATAGTGGTCTAGGCTAGAATAACAATATAATCATGGGGGCACTGGTTAGCTCAACTGGAGTGTGTGCCCCATGTGCAGGAGTTCGGTCTCTGCTGCACTGGCCCAGGGTTAAGCCCTTTGCTGCGTGTGATTCCCCCTCTTTTTGACCCCACTTTCCTGTCACTCTTCAGCTGCTACTATCCAATAAAGGTTCAAAAACCTCCAAAAAAATCTTTAAAAAGAACATAGTCATGGTGTGAAAGATATTGCGAATGACAGCAGGATTCAGAAAAACACACCAAGGTTCAAGTGTTAAATGGAAAATAACCATTTGTCTTTATCTGTATGTAGGAAATGTAAGTTTTATTTTAATGTGGTGTTTGTATTCTGTTAACTGATTAGTCAGACCTGCACTTGGATTTCTGTTAATCACAGAAAAAGTTCTGTTTGTGGCCATGTAAGCCATCATGTAGATCACAGGAATGCAGCGATGACAACAAACAACAACAACCTAGAGTCAAAAACTAGCTAAATAAATATATGCAGATATAAAGAACATAAAATATATAGAGATGTAAAATTAAAGACAGATAGGATTTAAGCCCCTCTAAACATGGTTACTGTTGCTACATCTATCAGTTATGACACTTCATCATCAAAAAAGAAAAACAGGTTTCTCATTTCATTTTATCACCTGAAATGACATATATAATGCCACATTTTATCAGCTTTATCCTTCAGGCTAATTACATACTAAAAATTCTGATGAATATTTCATGTTACATTTCATGCTTATATTATATGCCTATTTAAAAATGTTAAGTTTTTACTGGAAGTAATTATGAGACAGTGGAAACAGCACTGGATAAATCACATGAAATCACAATTCTCTTATGTCGGTAAGAAATGAGTATCACCACTAACTAAATTAATATTTGGACCAATACTAAGAATGTTGTATTAGCTACACATTAGTCTCAGATGGCTAGTAATGGTAGGTTTGTGTTACTTTGTGTTACTAATGGTAGTAACACAAATTACCTAAAGATTACATGGAGATAACTAATCACAGAAAAATTAAATTGACAAATCACAAATCAACAATCATAAAAACAAGTCTAATAAATGATAAATAAACGATACCTGTCCATATTTACTTGGTCAGTTTACAGTGAAACTGATAGGGCACTGTGCCAGAAGTGGTTGCTACTAGCAACAGAAGACCCAGCAAAAAATAAGTGCTAGTGGCAGAATAACCATCTTGGATTTAAGTGTTACATTAACACTCCCACCATGTATATAACAACTTTCACTGCAGTTATAAATGTGATAAAGGGTAGATGTGGATTTTTTTGTATTACACGAAGAGACAAATAAAAGACTTCACCATTTTTGTTTTATCCTGGTGCCCTGAGGGAAGGAGGGCAAACTCCTTATGATGTAAGTAATATAGACAGCTGAGACTTACAGCAGTTCTTGTCTGCCTTACCACTTACCAACTCAGATTTGATTCCAAGTGACCTATAGTTGATACAAAACAAAGTCTCATTGCCGGACTGATACTGTCACATTAGCTGCATAAGAAAAAGCAGAGACCCAAATGATAAAGATGAAATATTTTATTATGCAAAGTGGAAAAAAAAATACTGCTTTATCTTTTTCTTTCATGACTTCTGAAGATTTTTCTCTTACTCGTTCGCAGACAGCCCTGTCCTCCATTTATGATCAGATAAAAATTCAAGTGGGTGGAATCGAGAGTGTCTTGATAGTCCAGAAATTTCATCACCTGGTTTAGCAACAGTGAAGCTTCTGGTACTGCTCTAACCCAGCATCCCCCATCCTGCAGAAGATTGGAACATCTTGTGCTGTGCAACAATAAAAGTCCCACTAAAAGCCCCTGTGAACATTGCTACAATCATGTCATCTCACCACAGTCACAGACGCAGCATGCGGCTCCCTGCAGCTTCATCCGACCATGAGGCTGTGGACTCCATAGTGATTACAGTCACCCCCTCTGAAGAGACCTTTTAGTAGCAGGCAGAGGAAGGCTGATCTGTGTGCTTTCAGTGAGGGAGGTAAACATAGATGTTACTAAGGCTGAATGTCCACTTAAAGCAAATCACAGAGGTCAGTCAGACTGATAGAGGTAAAACCAAATCACCTGTGTGGTTCATTGATTGAAGGGGAGTAAAAGACGGGAACGTGAGACTGTCTATGTCAGTGCAGAATGTGTGAGGTATTCAGGATTGTGTACACTGCACTTCCATTTTGGTATCTACTGACTGTTTCTCTGACATATTGTATTTGACAATCATCTTGAGCTGAGAAAAAATTTGAACGTCCGTGAGGGGAAGGATAAAATCCACTGAAGTCTGAAAAAAGATTCCTTCTCTGTTCCTTCTGGTCTGCTGGATCATGGACGTTGAATACTATGGATGCTGCTCTAACTACACTAACAGTATATTTTCTATGTCTGACAAAAAAGTATGGTAAACTAAGACATCAACTGGAAGTGGGTCACTGCTCTACCTTTGCATTAACCTAGTCTTACAGAAACTGCAGCGGATGGTGTTTTTAAAATATATATATACATATTTCTTTCAACGTTCACAAGTTTGGACCTCTTACTTTATCCAAAATGAAAGCAGTCTTCTTCTTCTTCAGCGGTTCATATTGTTAGCTTAGTTTTCTGTATTTGTGTGTCAAAGTGTGCTCATGCATATGCTCTGTTTCCGTGTGCTTAATGCATGTCCATAGATCTGTGCATCATAAGACAAGTGTATTGTATCTGATGTGCAGAAACGCCACAGTTTACTCAAACATAGCTAACAGAACAAAGGCTGACTCTGCTGGAAGGGCACTTTGCAGAAAGTCTGAGCAGAATACTTTGATGTTGTATTGAGGTGGCCCAGTGTCAACAGGGGAAAACAATCTCTGTATTTTTGCTGAAGTCAAAAAATAAACTGACCTTCAGATGATTTGGATCACTGTGCACTTTCATATATAACAGTACTGATATATCAACATGATCTGTAGGTGAAGACCTTCTTTCCTTTTTGTTACACAGGACACTGTGAAAGGTAAAAGCCTTTTCTTTTTCCTTTGCTCTGTAAACACAACTTATTTCAGGGCTGTGCATGCATGTGGCAGTTAGTAAACTGTAATCCTTCACACAATCAGGTATTATTACAGTGATATAAATGATAGAAATTGTTGCTACTTTAAATACAGCAGTCTAATGTAGACTACCATACTCAGTTTATCTATGTAAAATGATATACTGTAGCAATCAACCTGACTTGAAAGATTTTGGTTCTTGTCATGTGCAAACATCTTCATGGTACATTGTGGACCACTAGTCGCACTATGGAGTGAAGTTTTCTATACACTCTCGAGGACATGCATTCATGCACAAGACTGAGGTGATACACAGTCCTGCAAAATGATTCATGCTATTCTGACAATCGGCAATGTGTCAACAAAGCAGTGAATAAGACGACTGTCAGCCAGTAGTCAAGGACATATTCATTACTTTTTGATGAGAAACACTGAATGCAAACATAACCTTTGTGTGTTTACGAGTAAACACCACCTTTAAGCATGTAACCTGACTGAAGGTGCAGAATGTTCGCTATACAAAGCACTATTTAGTCAGAACCCCTACTTGATCTAAGTTCTGTAAACAGTTGTTCTCTCTCTTGCTGCTATCTCTCTGTTTTCAGCAAGCAGTTGTCAAATGGTACCACAGAGTCTTTTTGCCCTATATTATAATTGTATTATCATCCCACCACAATATAAATCACATCATGATGCAGACAGGTGCACAGCTGGGGTCCTTGGAGGGACACTTCACTTCTCTGGCTCTCAGCTACTATCCTCTCTCTTTTTTTCTTTTCTCCTTACTAGATTAATCTCTCTATGCAGCTCTGCTGAAAAGCGTCCCAGTTCGGGTGACGCACAGCCGGTGCTATAAATGACTACAATCCCACAGCATAAACTGTGAAGCAGCCATACCATGAACAATAGGGGTCTTAGAAGGATTCATTTGGAGGAGGGTTGGTGGACAGACAGCTAGTCTGACAGATGGGCAGAGAGAGACAATATACAGACTTCAGCAGAGTTAGCCTGTTCTGTAAAGCAGTCTTTGTTTTTGTTAAGCCCTTTGTTACTTGATGTTGTATTTCAAGCAGTATAATACAGCATGGCTATCACATGTAAAACACATGTAAAACAGCGGATCAGTACTGACATGTTTGTGCCTGTCAACTAAGTGCCCCAGTACAGTCTCCTAATGTAAGGGAAGGGGCATTAAAATAGCGCTTTGCTGCTCTGACTCATCCATCATCTTCCTTCATTGGGTCAACTATGCATTGTTTTGCTCATACAAAGGCACTGATTTGGAACAAAAATCTTGTGATGACATGTTGACAATTTTAACAGACGCCATCCAATTATCCAAGCATCCATTTTTACTAACTGCTTATACTCAGACCCTGGATGAGTCGCCAATTCATCACAGGACTGACACAACCTGAACCGTCTTGCTGTGAGGCAACATTGCTAACTACTGCCACCCCTATCCAATTATAAAAAGGTATTTTCTGCTATGATGCAGCTTTGCTGTGTGATGGGAAGGAATTCTCTCCACATGGGAACTGAATGGACTTCTCCAGGTCTTGCGATAAAGATATTTCTGTGCACAGGTGTCATAATAACAGATGCTGTAACATGATTTTGATCTATGTATAACAAAAAAACAAAAACAATCAGTGGATTATATCATGTGGGTAAGGGTCCATGTATCGAAGACATGCAAAGTGGCTCCAGAAGCCAAGCTTTCAAACATGGGAACTTCAACATGGGAGGACTGAAGTTTCACTCCAGTGATTGGACACAGCGACTGTTTGACGGTTAATATAAAACCATGAAAGTTAAAAGGCTTTTCTACTCTTGACTCTTCTGCTCTCTTGGGTTGAACTCTTCTTCTGACCCTGGCCTATGCAGACAGACCCATAACTCAGCTGAATCAACGGTGAATGTGCTGAAGGCCAGCATCCAGCCAAGTCTGAGAGAAAGAACTCAATTCTGGTCTGATTGACTCCATCACAACCAGCCAAGTGGGGGTGAACAAAGATGTTATCAGCCTGATGCCTGCTGATAGAGAGAGAGAGAGACAGACCAGCTCGTTGAGCTGCCACGTAGGATCGTGAAGAAGCTCACCTCCTCCATTGCTGGATACAAGAATCCAGCAGAACTTCTTCCCTGCCATCTGAACCACCAGGGACTTTTAGCTTACTTTCAGCTGTGATTGGGGCTTGATGCTATAGGTTGAAAGGGCATACGGTATTACCCTTGTGCTTCCCAGCAATCCTTCAGCTGCTGAATGCTGTGATGTGGATCCGTCCATTCTCATCTGATCTCACTCTCTCTCGATCAGTGGTCTACATTTCCTCAACACAGGAGGGCCCTCTGTCCCTGTGATTCAGATACACACATATAGTTGTGTTTACTGCTTTCTTCATGTAGGCCCACTCTTCGCCCCCTTGGTCAGAGCATTAATGTTCATCGTTAGACACCAAGTTGTTAAGTGTGATCTTATATATTGGGTAAATGTATTGCAATTCTTGTGTTTTTCTGTTTATTGTTTGTAGTAAACCATAACTGTCATGCCTCCAGTGAGCATCATCTATTGCTGCATTGTGGCAATAAATGTCTTGTGCGAAACATCAGTTGTCCCTCTTACATTATTGTCAATGTACCATGGTGATTTTCAATGTCCTGTGAAAAATCCTATTAAATTATTTTACAACTCAACAATTAAGTGTTTACGATGCATATTTGTGGCGCCCCTTGTGAGGGATTATACCTCATACTCTCTGCATATAATTTGATACATTCCTGTTACCTCATTAAAGAAATGTAAATAATTGTACAGCTTTATGCTCATTATATAGTATCTGCTAGTCCTGATAGGAAATTGAATGGAAAACAGTGTGTAATGCATGAGAGAAATAATAAGAGCTGTAACAGCCAAATATGGCAAAGAAAAACATTTATTTAATGAGATATTATTGTCATATGCATTGATCAGACATATTCATTGCTGCTGTCCTTGCAAAGATGCACAGATATATTATAAATCATAATTTCTGAGGTAGGAAGTAGTAGAAATGCTTCACATTGGCACTGAGGCTTCAAAAGCTTTATCAGAGTGATGAACTGTCATGATTAGTCACATCACTCTGATATCAGATGGACTGAAATCTAACAAGAAAACACATTTCCTCTTTCACACCTCTACCTTATTCATCCGAGGACGTATTTTTCATAATTTTGCAGTAGTCAGAGGCTGACGCGGTGAGTGTAATTAATCTTCAAGTAAACAGGGTAAATCCACTGCATCTAAAATTAGTAGGGATGAGATGCTTCTCACGAGGGCAGCCCCATTTAATGATTCAGACTGATCACAGACATGTACTTTACCCAAACAACTTGTGCCACATTGCCACATTAAACATACTTACAGTGCATGAATTCAGTATGGAGGGCTGTTTCACATCATGGTGGTTTACTGAAGTATCAAATTTTCCATTTTCTTCTTGAACGGATCGTTCTGGTCTCTGCTGTGATCAACATGTACTTGTGTTCATGCATTTTCTTTTTGCTGTTATAAAATATGTGTGAAATGTAGTTTTTAGTTCCCGTACAGCTGTTACTGATGTGTTAGGTCTTGCTTCAGTGGAGAAGCTTATTGTTAAGGAGAGGAAAGACATGCGTGAAACACACGTAATTACACGCATACATATCTAACTACTCTCTAAAACACACACACACACAGACATTCTTATCAACACCAGACACAAACACTTTATGGAGACACAAACAATACTCCCTTCCCTCTCAGTCACAGGAATTTTATTAATAAGCACAGGTGAATGTGTTTCTGTGGGGGACGGCGGTGCAATTTTTCACGGCATACTGATGGTGTTACAACACCGTCTGAGTTCTATTGTCACTCAGACGGTGTTATGACCTCAGTCGCCGTGCCCCAGTGGAAATATGCCTTTTAATTAGAACAGCAACACATTGGCACAGCGGGCAGAGTCACAGGGGAGGGAAAAGGTTTGTGTGTGTGTGTGTGTGTGTGGTACAGTAGGGTCAAAGAAAGCAAATAACTTGAATGACAGAAAACATTTTCTCAGCATTTCTGACAAACTGTAACAAAAAAGGAAAGAAGGTCTCCACCTACAGATCATGTTGATATATCAGTACAGTTGCATATTAAAGTGCACAGTGCACTTTCAAGTAACTGTGGAAGTTATGACCTCTATTCAGCTCTCTGCTAACAAGCTATTTGTTCCCTGTCCTCTATGCAAACTTCCACGCTGCATCTTTAACTTGGGTAAATCCTATAAATCCTTTGTTTATCCTGTTATCTTAGTGCTAAATAGCTTCTGCTGTGCTTTTGTATTTCCCAGAGGTCACTTGTCAATTAAACAAGTGCTTTGTTTTTGTTTTCTGTTCAGTCATGGTGGCTATAGATGCTGATATGAACAAAATAGTTTTTCCAAGCAGTGTTAATTTTGTCACCTATTTTTCAATTTAGCCTTAGTCTTGTGTCAAAGTTCATTCTTAGTCTTAGTCACTTTTAGTCTTTCACAAATCATTTTTGTTAGTCATATTTTAGTCGACTAAAAGTCTCATTTTTTTTTTTTGTTTTGTTTATTAATTCCAGTTCACTTGTGTTCCACAGCTAACATATTGATTAAATGTCTTGATTGAATTGAATTGAATTCATCTTCAATGCATCTTTGCTAAGTGTCTTGTCTGTTGTTTCAATACACACTTAATATGCACTTGATTTCATTTTTCAAATCATTTTGATTTGCCTTTTTCCCGCACATATTCCCATCCATCAAAACGAGGCATTGAGACTTTTTCTCCGCTTCTAAATAATGGAAATGGGACCACCCGTCCAGTCTCTTTTTCCTTCTAAGCATGATTGAGCTGTCCGTACACTGTGTTTCTCCTGCATGCTGTTTGTTTTCAAGCCACAGGTACGAGAGCAGCAAGAGGATCTCAAACATGTGGCCGTGACGTTGCTACAGTAAAAGAACTGCTGGCACAAACACATGACAGCAGGACTGGATGTTGCTTTTTTTCTTATATAGTAGACGAAAACAAGGAGGACATTTTTGTTTATTTTTTATTTCTTGCATGACATTTTCGTCGGCACATTTGTTTCATTGGCACATTTTTCGTCAGTGTTTTTAGAACATTGTATCGTCTCTCGTCATCGTCTCGTCTTAGACAAGGGAAAAAGGCTTGTTGACATATTTCAACATATTTCGTCTCCTCTCGTCTCATCTCACATCCTGTTTGCCAGAGGCTTTTATAAACTGCAAAGTGCCAGTTTCTCTGTGTGCTACAGTTGTCAGTCATATGGAGCCACAAATGGACATTTATTTGAAAATCATGCAGTTAGCTTAGCCCTAATGCATACCTCGGGACTACGATACACCTTGTCTGAGTAATTTAATGCAATTATGCACTCAACTTCCTACTATTTCTCTAATTATTTGTCTTTAACAATGTTCTAAATATCAAAAATGATAAAAAATTAAAAAAAAAATGCATTTTCTTTAAAATGTTTATAGGGTCACAAGAGACCTTACACCTTATATGTATAAGAGCTGTTTCTTCATTTCTTCATAGTATGCTGGATGGAAGTGAAGTCATAGCAGGTAATGTTGTGTTTTCTTGTTTGGCTTCATGATGGCACTGTTACTATGAAAAAAATACAGATACAATGATGAAAACTTTTGCTTATATTAGATCACTGTTACAGTAACATGATGGGTGTTCAGATTTAGTGCAGAGCAGCAGTTTTTTTTTTTTATATTGAAACGTTTTGGCGACAGTAGCTCTGGAAATAAAAATGTACCATTTATGAATCGGGTAATTTAAAAGCAGTGCTGAGGCCAGAGAAATTAGCTCAGATGATATGAGTGTGACAACATGAAAATACCATCCAAGTTACTAGTTAGGACTGGTCATCAATATGATTGATCAATATATTTACCCATCCATCACAGTATTGTAAACTCAGGAGGACAGATGTTTTATCATTGATCAGACTGGTCAGTGGTCTGACTATGGACATGTTTTTATGTGAAATGAACAGTGGTGCCAGCAGAGAGAGAGAGAGAAAGAGAGAGTGTGTGTGTGTGCCTAAGTTGGCTCTGCATACAATATATTAAGCATATTAAATTCTCCATCTCTACCTTTCTGTGTCTCTTGGGATTCATTCAGCATGAGAGTGATGCGCCTACAGGGAGATAAAAGCAGAGGAAGTGCTTTGTAAATGAATAACCTCTACACCCCTCACTTCAACCATTATTCATTAGGCAGTGAGAGTGTGTGTATGCCTCTCTATGTGTGTGTTAGCAGGGGAAAGTTGGTGTGAGTGTACAGAAAACAGAAAAGTACAGGAAAACAAGTTTGACAAGAAAAAAAAAAACTCCCAAAAAGAAAAAAAAATGGGGGAAAGAGTGAACTCCACTCTGCCACTGCAGTATTCTTCTAAAGTGTGTGTAGACATGAAGGTTGATGCTTCCCAGGAGTGTGCTGCACATTAGACCCAGGCAATCACACACCATCAGGCCTGTGCCCATTAACTGCCTGAATCCTAATTAGGTCCACACCTATGCACACACACTCACACATAGTGCATAAAACAGTCCCATTATGATCAAATCCAATGCTGTACTATGTGAATCAGCCCATATGGTTTGCTACTGGAACATACAATACATCTACAGGAAATAATGTCTGACTGGATGATCATGTTTGAAGGTCTGTGCTTCGGTTTGCTTGTTTCAGTTTGGCTTCATACTGCGCAATTGTATGAAATCAGACTGGCAGATACTGTGTTTTCTTTTCAAATAGCAGTGGTTGAGGCATCATTGTTGCTTCGCAGATTTCGCAGAGTAAACATCAACGCTGTTTATTCAATTGTTTCTGTCCACTCTGTCCTCTGACTCAGCAAAGGACAGACTCAGCAAATGAGTATGTTACATGCGCTGTTACTCCTGCATTTTAAGTTAAAGATGTGAATAAGACGAACATTTCTTTCAGCGCAGCCACTCTCCACAACTCATCATCTTTCGAATGGCTCCCTGTGAGATCTTTTTGATCTATCTCATTGCTTAGCAGTCTCCTACTCAGCTCTCTGTGTTTTACACATGGGTTCAATGGACAACAGTCATTAAGAGACTGATGGTTCTGCATCAGCCAACTGACAGGTCCAGCTGGGTCACAAAAAATAAAAAATATGTGCTTCTCTGTTTTTAGTAAATGTATTTTTTTCCCCCAACTACTCTGATTGGTCTATGGTTCAATGCCATCTTTAAGTCCATTATCCACATTCCCCTGTATATTTTCCTGAATGTATGCTATTGTATTATATTTCAAGGTTTACTGTAACCACCACTTCATAGAAAAACTCTACACATGCAACTATATTTACTTGTATGGATATACATCATGGCAGAGGACATTTTCTGGAAAAAACAATTAACTGTTTATGGATAGAATAATAGCTCTAAAAGGATGTCTGCATATAAATTCAGAATCAAGATTTTGGTATAGGAAGCATTCTGGTTTCCGCTTGTAGTCTGAGTAGTATTGTTCAACCCATCGGCTATCTTCTGGTCATGATTTAGTTTTGTATGTGCACACCTGCTGACATCTCAAGTTGTTAAGTTTCAGTTATCCATCATTTGGATGTCCACTGCTTACTATGGAAACCCACAGAGGCTAAATCATCATTAGATAATAACCAGTGGGTCAGAGATTGTGGGTAGAATAGCCAGACAGGTAAATACCTGACAAAGTAAGATACTAACTAACACTTGTCCACAGTGACTTTATATTAAAATATATTAAAAGGGTAGATACAGTGCTATAAATGGTATGTCAAAATCTTGGGTGGTAGATACATTAATGTCATCATTGTATATTCTTATATCACTGAATGTGTTGAAGCATTATTTAGTGGCATATTGCCTCACTGCACACTGGTAGGACACCGCACCTAAAGTCATGGTTCTAAACAAAAGTAACCGTGATGCAATCTGCCATTTATCTTCATCACAGTGTTTTTGTTCACGTATGCCTGTGCAAAGTGTGTTTGTGTTTGCCATGCACGCATGCAGAGACGGATGGCGAAATGATCTACTCTGTCTCAATGAGACCAAGCCAACCACATGGTGGCTGAGCCTGGCAACAGCCATCTGGACCGGCTGGCAGTGCCCGACTAATGGAGCAGAGACTGGAGTTTTGGCTGGCAGGGTGAGTCTTCAGTTTGGATAATGACTATAATGATTAAATGGGGTGTGGATTTTGAACTTGGCTGTGCGAACATCATGCAGTAAGTAGTTTCCATTGCTGGCTGTGTAACATCTTGGACGCTAGAATAGCAAATAGCACTGTGAGTGGATGCAAGGCTGGATGATAATGTTGATGGAGCTCATAATTAAGGCAAATCTACTCCTCAAATTGGGTTTTGTTGTCTTGAATCACTCCAGTTTGTCTAATGAAGGAGATATACTTAAGGTAGGTTGATGAGTCCTAAAAGTAAGCTTTTAAACTCAAATGATAATTTATTAAATTTATGAGGGGTGACATAGTGATGCAGTGATTAGCACTGTCTTCTTACAGAAAGATTTCTTGGTTTGAACCCCAGCTGGGGCCTTTCTGTGTGGAGTGCATATTCTCTCTGCTCCTGCTTCCTCCCACAGTTCTAAGACATGCAGGTTATTTGGTGACTTTAAATTGCTCATAGATGTGAATGGTTGTTTGTCTCCATGTGTCAGCCCTGTGATGAACTTGTCCAGTCCTCTTGCCCAGTGTCAGCTGGGATCAACTCCAGCCCCCGCAACCCTGATAATGATAAGCGGCTACAGAAAATGGATGAAATGGATGGTAATTTATGTGTCGAAAACTGACAAAATCTGTGTAATTACCCCGGTGGGATCATTGCTAGCAACATAATTATTTGAATGGAAGAAAATTAGCCAATGCTAATCGATTAATATCGATCCAAGCCACACAGTCTCCTGATAAGTGATTATAAGTGCCTCCTTATCTTTATTCTTTAAGTTATAAAATAAAAAAGTCATCAGGGAATTCAAATGTTTCTGCATACTTTCAAAGGCTTGCAAGACAGCAAAAGAAAATATATTTTAAAATAAAATATGTGAAAAACAAAGGGAATTTTCAACTGGGTTTTAAACTGAGCCATATATTTTGTAGCTAAGGCTTGCTTGCTGCTGTGTGAGTTGATATGGGAAGGATTCAGCAAGTCTCATTTGAGGGAGGCAGGAGAAAAGGCCAGCTCAACAAAAAACGGGGTCTCGATTCCCCTCCGGCATCGCAGAGGTCTCTGTGGGAGGTCTCTTTCACTCTTATCTTCACTCTCTCTCTATTTATCTCCCTCTTTCTGCTTCTTTAACTTACTGGTCGGTCCTTGATCGTCTGTGGCCTCCAGATTTTTTTTCCTGTGTGCTTTCAAACACACATTTAATTAATTCTCACAGTCATGAAAATACACACAGATAGAAGAACACATCAAAATTAGAATATAAATAACTATATATAGATATATATATATAAACAACTACAGCATGATGATGGTGTGCCATTATTAGCCACAATTGTAATTATGGCTGGTTCAAAAACAGGTTGAGTTTGAGGCCAACAAAAACTTGAAGCATCTGAAGCCTCCCTGGCACATATTCAGTGATTCATCTAAGGCTCACCTCCCTGTGTACCCCTCTGCTATGAAAATAGCAGCTGAGCAGATGACCTTTTTAACTGGAAATAACAGGCATGAATATGGAAATGTGCGTATCCAGTGACTTTGGCCAACAAACACAGGTGCATAATTGTACTATGATCCACCCACAAAGCCTAAAATTTTGGGAGTGTGACCTCCACTCTGATCATTTTGCCGAAAGAGAGAGACACTTGAAGACAGTATGTGTGTGGTGGCCGTGGAATGAGGAGGATACAGCTCAGGGCACCAGGAGGAGACTTAAGAGGATTGTTATGCTATGCCCTTGTGTTTGTGTCTTTGTACCACTATGCCTGTTTGTACATGCAGTATGTGCATATATTTGTGCTGGCACACAGAGACACACTTTTGTGAGTATTCATCTGTATGCGTGTATGCGAGTCTTTGTGCATCTGCGTGTGTCAGTTTACCTTTATGAATCTCTGCCTCCATATGTTCTCACATATGTTCATGCTGCTTAATTTTGGGATCATAAGAGCCTGCACAGTGTAGAAGAAATTTGCTTTAAATTGAATAAATTAAATTATGCAAGAAACTTAAATGTAGAAATTTATAGGACAGACGCTTTTGAGGTCGTATTAAAAACTTGCACACATACATAGCATAAGTAATATACTGTATGATGTGAAAAGTATTGGTAGTTACACTGCAGTACACACATTGCACTTGGATCAAAAATATAAACAGGTATAAATGTGACATTATTTAGCCAAAAGAAAGCTAGCACTGATATTGTCTCTAATTCATCTGTGATTCTCTGTTTTAAATTCAGAAATTAATAAACATGTAAACTACATGTTTTTGAGCTGAGTCACATTTCTGGGTGCACATCATCACAGACAGCCCACCATTTTGGTCATGTCCGCACTGGTCCCCTTCATCCTCGCAAATAAAGCCAACGCTAAGAGCTGCATACTGAGAGCCAGAGGTGTTTTGGCAAGTGCTGTGAGTAAATGGGACTGATTAACAATGAAGTGGCACAGAGTAGATAGACGGATGGGAATCAGATACAGAGAAAGTTACTGTAGATAAGCCAAAGGATAAACAAATAGTCTTGTCCAAGGCTGGATGGCTGGTGACTTTGCATAGGATCAGATTTGCAAAGACGGAAATACACTAATGAAGATTTTAAAACAGCAAATTACTTGACAACACAAACACAAACCGACAGCTATGCAGCCAAACAAACACATATAAGCTACACATAAATGAACACACACTTGCTATATACCGCATTCTCTCACTGACATGCAACTCTCCACTCATGTGTCTCTTATTTCATCAGCCTCTGCAAACTCCCTCCACGTCAGCTCTCATTTTTCTCTGCCATGTTTTTAAAACCAGCTCCGACCTAATGATGATCCTCAACTGACAGCTAAATGATAACGGTAAGATAGCGTTGGCAGATTTTAAAGAAAAGCAGGCCTCTTGTTTCTAGCCATATTTAATCATATTTCTATTTTGTTGACTGAAATGCTCTCTAAAATTGTTTATGATGTTACTTAATGCAACAAGAATGTTGTCCCAGGCAAAAGTCAGCATCCCCAACAATTAATGATGCATGTAAATGACACGTAATTTAAAAACGCTATCTTTATCTCAGAACAAACTTCTAACAAACTTCTCCTCTTTTGTGTCATTGAACAGTTGAGTCCTTATATTAGCCACAGATGTTCTTACTGTACAGCATATTTTAGTGCTATAAAGTGAAATAAAACAGCTGTATATACAGTACATGTGTGTATGCATTTCCAAAGTTTTCTGTATGCACATAAGCATAGACCAGTAAAAATACATACAAATAAAGAAACACATTCGCAGACCAAGAAAGCTATTAGCCCTCTATTACCTGTCGCTCTGGAAATGTCAAGACACTATTATGTGGACCTGTATTGTGGTCTTTGCTCAGCTCACCTTTGGTATTTCCTTTTTGTGTGTGTGTGTGTGTGTGTGTGTGTGTGTGTGTGTGCGTGTGTGCCTGAGATGCCAGCAGGTCTAGTGTTATGGTAATGTTCATTTTGATAAGCCGGCACTGCGGCTTGATAGACAGGGGCTTGAACAATAGGAGCTCTGGCCGCATCACTCTTGGCAGTAGGGCAAGGACACAAAGGAGACATAATGAGCAAAGATAGCAATGTGATGGGAGGCTGTAGATGAGAGAGACTGAAGGTATTGTGTGTTGGTGTGTGTGTTTGTGGGTGTGGGTGTATTTGAGAGAGAAAGGCAGAGTTGGCGTAGGAGGAATCTTGTACACTAGTTTGATTATGTGTTTGCATGTGGGCATCTGTGCATGTCAGAGTGATAGAGAGAGAGAGAAAATGTGTCTGCCAATCAATCATTACATTGACAGACAGCCTATTGCCAGAGCAGTGTGTTTGTGTGTGTGTATTTTGGCTGTGGGTGTGTATGTGTGTAGTGTAGCGTGTCTTACAGAAATACACAAAGCTTCATAACAGGCTGATCAATAGTCTATTCAAGGGTAATGAAACACCAGTCAATATTACCACCCACATTCTTGCTCATAAACTGATGACAGCTCCCCCCCATGCCCCGCCTCCTCTTTCTCTCCCTCTCTCTCAATCAAATAACACTGTCTTTCTCTGTTCTACTTACCCTCTGTCTGTCTCTCCTTTTACCTCCTCTTGTTTTTCCCTAGAAAGGATAAGAATGTCATCCAAGCCAAAAATAATCTTGGCAGCACTGAATAAATTAAACCAAACTTGTTTGTTGCTGTGTGTCTTCATGTTGTGTATAATGTACTAATTTGACGCCTCGTATTTTGCTGAAAAAGTAAAAGAAAAGTAGAAAGCCAAAAGCATACTAAGACAGTGAGGGTAACTAACTGTTCGAATAACTCGGGAATCCAACGATCATGTCTGTAATTTTCTGTTCATACTCCGTCATACCATGATTGGCCAGCTGTGTGAGAACATAAGCTGTGTTTGAACTTGTCTCTCCAGCTATCTGTGAATCTGTGACTGTGACACTGTGACTCAATCTCTACAAGCCCACATGTTAAAATGTCCAACTCCACAGAAGAAATATACATGTTTTTGGTTTTCATCTCTATAGCTGTCATGATTGAGTACTGAGTCGGAATTTTTATATAACTCATCCGTTTAAATTATATCAAGGCTTAAAGTTATGCATAATTAAGAGCCTGTGGCTGCTTTGATTGACAGGTAGGTGGCCAGGGTTCATTCAGCTCACCTCAGCTGCACCTTTATAGCCCATTTTTAGATCAGCTGGGTGCCAGTGGAGGCAGGACTGCCAAGATGGTGAGAGCCAAAGCCACCACATTCTGAGCTTCACAAGGACTCTTCAGAAACCTGTGGGTGACGTCACGGAAACTATGCCCATTTTTATTTATACACTCAATAGTAAACAGCTGTTAATGTTAACATTGGTTATTGCATATTTATAAATAATTGTGTAATGCCACTGTTAGTGTTATTAAAAAGTTTGCTGTGTTGAAAGAAAGAAAGACCAAATTTGCTCCCAAGTTGTTTGGAGTATGAATTCAACATGTTGTCAATTCTGTTTTACTACAGGACCAGGACCAGGACCAGTTCACAGTTCGCAGACACTTCCACTCATAGATACCTAAATTTGATCACAGTTCTTTAAGCAGAAGCTACTTAAAGGTGCAATATTGTTCAATGTTTCCACGGACAAATTAAGTCAAATAAAAGTCATTACAGTCTATATGTAGTTGGAATACATGAAGTAGCTCTTTCCTTTTTCTTCCCCTCTTTATAGGAACGCAGGTTCATACTTGGGTCTTTACAGGACTGGTAATGTGTCTCGAAATCTGATTAAACGATGGCGCAGTGGTTGTCTTGGCAACTACTGGGAGCAGGTCGCCATGGTAAAAATAGACTCTCCTGTCTGTGCCAAGGCGGCTAGCTTCCCTTTGTCATTTAATCAGCACCTCTCTGTTGTGATATCATTAACCAGACAAAGGAGTAGAGGGTAAAGACTGTGCTGTGAGGTGTTAAAGGATATCAGAAGTGTGCATTTACCACCTGGCAAGGTGATGCTTTTAGAGGAATGATTTGGAGCATTACAGGATGATTACACAGTCACCCTGCTTATACACTGAGTGAGGAGAGGAATAACAGAAAGAGACATCTATATGATGTAATGCAACGCAATACAGCTGTACGGCAATAAATACTACATTGTTAAAAATGTTCTACTTTAGTTGTTGGTGTGTTGACTCAATGCTGTCATACAGTTTGAGGCTGTACTTCATGTAGTGGTTTCTGTTCATTATTCTAGAGGGTGTTTCTGATGAGTGTTTGCCAATTTGAAGAACTGAAATCATCAACACTACAGGATATATCCTCAGAATTATCATACAATCAACAAGTTTGAAGACTTAGACTAAAATTCTATACTAACAATTACACTTTTATTTCAGCTTTTTTTTGCTCATGTGATGCCATTAAAAAAATAGAGTGTTGTGTTTTGGTTGGTAGGAGCGTAGTTCCTGCCTAACTATGATTTTCTCACCCTCCCTGTATTCAGTTAGTCAAACTTGCACTTTCTTCAACTTTTCAACCTATCTTCAAATATAAGATGAGGTAAATGAAGCCCGGAAGGTGGTCAGTGCTTCCCATCTGTGGATAAAAAAGAACATAAAAAAAACTTATTATATATTTATTTATTATTTTACTGTATCATTTTATCACATAAATTAACATCTGTGTTACAACAAATATCCAAGAAGTCTTTGACAGGACATAAAGCTATTGTAAACAACTAGATTAATTGAAACAGATTGATAGATTGACCTTGTAAACAACTAGATTAATTGAAACAGATTGATAGATTGACCTTTTTTTCTCTGTGATCATTTATTTACCTCACCTCTCTTCTTGTTTTTCTTGCCTGGCTTTCTTTCCTGCCTCTCCTCCTTTTACTCAGTTTATTTTCTGCACTCTTGTGAAAATTATTCATGAAAACCAACACAAAAATAGATACTGTATCTCCAACTTCTTTTATGTGTTCAGACACATATATCTGCACTGTCAGACGGATCATCCCTGTCACAAATGTTCCAGACTGGCTGTTATATTTATGAAGAACCAGGAGACACAAAAGAAAGACTAGGAAATGCTTCTGTTCATGGGCTATTACTTTTTTAAAAGCACTCCTATCACAACAGGAATGCTATAAGTAACATCATCAACAGCAATAACACCACAAGCTGAAGCCCCTGAACAATGTTGCATCCACACAGCGGTATCTACCTATTCTGTTTGGGACTGTTTAAGGTGTACAGACTGATTGGCTGCTCAGTGACTCTCCTGTAAGGGTGGGAGAACTCAGACCTTTATTTAAATAGGGTTCAAATTCAAGCTAAGGAGAGGTATAGGTCCCAGTCAGGCCTAATCAGGCATTGTGCAGCAGTGTGTGTGGGGGTGCTGTGAGTATGTTTATTAATTAATGTAACCACTATAATCAGAAAATAACTTATTTTTTCGACCAGCTTTCTCAATACCAGTGTTCCTGCCTTAGTCAGCTAAAAATACCCGTGTTAGTTTGCAGAGCTTTAAAAGCTTTCATACATAACTGGTATACAGCAATATTTAAAGTCACAGTCTACATGGGCTGCTTTCTAATTATGGCCTCAAGGCATTTACTAACAAGGTCACAAGGACAGTACATTTTATTTACATGTGATTCATTCCATGTATACAAAGTTTTATTTTTTTAGCTCTAAGACCTTTCATACTGCTCTGTTACAGACATTTTAGCTGATGAAGAACTTTCCCCTTTTTTTTACAGCCACAAATCAGACGTAGAGTTTCATCCGATATTTATATTGGGATTTTAAATGTAACAGCTCTTCACTCCAATCACACAAAAGTGTGACTTGAATACTTACGGCTGTTCTGATAGATAAACAACGTGACAATTAGCGATTTCATCTTGGTTTTGCTGATTAAGCTCTATTTTTTCAAGAGTGACTTCACCTCCTGAACTCCATTTTCTGTAATCACTTGGATTGTGGCAGCATGTTCCTCTGAGAGCCAAGTGGCACTCTGCCCATGTAGAGGAAACTAATCAAGTAAATAGGGGTTGACTTGTAATTTGTCCAGTCAGAACCCTGTTGACCAGCAATTAAGGTGCTGTGCTAAGGTCAGAGCCAGAGTTTGATGTTTAACAGGGGTATTTACCGGGGTCACTTACTTAGAGAAATGGGTTTTGAGGTGTGCCAGGGGGCTTCAATTACAAAAACATGCTATTAGTATTATAGTATTATTGTTTTTGTTGCAGTTTTACTTTGGTATATTTTATTATATTTGCGCTATCTTTTTAAGTACTACAAAGTAGTAAAACAATGCTTACAAATAATGTTATTAATATTGTTTTGCAATACGTTTTGAATTAGTTTTTGTTGTGAGTGAAGATTACAAAATCATACAAAAATCCATCATGCCAGATATCAAGCTAAACATTGTATCTGAGCACAGCATTTACAGACCAATCAGTGTCCTATGAGGATTTACTGGCAGCTACAGCGTGAGCTACAGATGTGGCTGTGAAATGTAGCCAACGCAGAAGTGCCAAAAACTGCAACTTCTTGTGGTTGGCTAGAGAATGAGTCAATCTGCATTCCCCATATTAAAATCTTTTTTACAGCAAACATGTTTTGGTGTCTATAGCTAATTTCTCCCTTCACAGCAACTGTACTGAGTCTGTTTTTATATTTGTTTCACCTGTTCCAATTATACTAAAGCTTAAAGTTATACAGAATTAACAGTGTGGCCATTATAGATGGTTTGTTTAAGCACCCAGACATCATGCAGCCTGACTCAGGTCCATCGATAATCCACATTGATAATTTTGAGATTAGCTGTGAGGCGGCCAGAGCCACCACACTCTGAGCTTCAAAATGGCTGTTCAGAAAGCTGGTGACATCATGGATACAATGTCCATTTTTTATACTGGTAGTGGGTTTAACACTAGTGTAACAACATGAGTGAGTGATCCTCGAAAAACAACAATGGTGGATGCTATAGAGCTTAGCGTAGATGCTGCTAGCGTCAGTTATATCAGAACTGTTCATTGAAAAAAGAACAACACTGATGGAAAAAAATGTTCACTTTTTTCCCAAATGACTTCAGTAAGAGTTTTATAGAGTAAGATTTTTATATGGTTAATTGATCTGAGTGAAGTTTGCCCATGACAGATGGTAACAGACAGATGGTTCCTCCAATTGACTGTATTTTTTTTATATTTCCTGCCCTTTTCTAAACTGTTTCCAATAATGATTTCCCAGATGGTTCTCTCTAACTAACCACCGAGTACAGTAATTAATAGTAAGTAGTATAGTAGCAGTGGTATTAGATTTAGTCGTCACAGGTATTAAAAGATATAAATTGAGTCATTGATTATACATAATATAAATCAGTGGATGTTTTTTTTTCATAAAGAGTATTTTATAAAGAGAACAGATTTACAAAACTTTGTTTAGGGTTGCGTCAAGGGCAGTACAATAACAGTGAAGCAGTGATTGGCAATTAAATTGTTCAATCTCAGGCTGCATTTTAACAATGCTCTTACAGATGTTTATGAATACTATGTATAAAGAAAAGTCACTTAGCAAAGCAAAATGACATTAGATAAACTAGTGCAACAGATACAATATAGGAATGTACTAAAATATAATATGCATAATATATTAAATTCCTTTTCTGGGCATGGGCAGGTAAACTAAAATCGTCTTAGTTCAATTGCAGTGCTCTAAGGTTAATAGAAAATGAAGGAAGGTACGGTTATTTCTGGCTTGAGAGGTGTTAAGTTTTGAGCTGTGTTTTGCTTTTCCATTTATACTCTTTCAGACCTTAAAGTCTGTGAGCTGAAGGTGTCATATTTATATGAGAATGTATGTGTGTGTATCAAGGAAAAGACAGGGGCTAAATTACCTGGAGCTATATAATCTGATATTTACAGTATACACACATACACAAAGACACACCTGCAGACAAATCCATCTACAAAGGCTCGACCAAGCAGAAGTATTTCTAAGGCAGTGAAATGTGTTTCTTGTCTTTATTAGTGGCTTTGGCACCCAATCTGGGCACCTTGTGACAGTGATGGAGCAGTCCATCTTGGCCAGATCGTATAGAGGGATGGGGAGGTGGGTTAGGGAGGAGTGAGGGAGAAATTGAGGCGGACTGACCCACATACTGAAGAGATTCATTTCATTACAGAACTCCAGAGAAAGAATGAGTGAGAGAATAAAGATCAGAAAAGGGGGGGGGGATGGCCGAGGTTCATTTTATTACAGAACCCCTGAGCAGAAACTTGTCCCCATGGTGACAGATCGCCACAGCAACTGCCTCTGATGTTCACTGTGGAGCAGCAAGGTTTCTCTGCAGGAGGCAGCCCTCTGATTAAGTCAGAAACACATCCAGATACGCTGTTCAGCCTTCAAAGTCTGATCACATATAGACACACACACACTTGAGCATGCACATTCCCTTCTGCTGTGGTCTGCAGGGGACAGAATCATTAGGTACAACACTCTTTAGCTGTCTTAATTTTTACACACATTTGCTGCACTGCTGTTCTGTTCAGTCCAAAGTGTGCAACTTCTCACATACTCATCTACATAATAGTCTTGTCTATTATAGTCTATTTGCTCAGCTTTGTTATCCTTGTTTGTAGCGGTTTTGTCTATTTCTGTGTAAGTACAGCAATGAAAAAAACAGTTATGGTCAGATTACTGCCAATAAAGCTGATTATGATTATCATCAATGAACATGCAACAAATAAAATAAAACACACAAAAGTCATGCTTTTCTTGAGAACACTTGACTCACCTCATCATCTCTGTAGAATAATCCATGCTTCTGTTTTTTTTTTTTCTTCCCTCTAAAACAAATATCCCAATGAACATTATCGGACTTCTTTCCCACAGGCGCTGGAGTAATGGGATTTTCTACAATTTAGTAGAGTTTTTGTTAAGTCCAGTGGGGGAGCTGATCAGTGTCTGGATTTATTCTCTCTTCCATTACTCTGTTCTGTCCCAGTAACTCAACAGGAGGCGAGGGCATAGAGAGCTGCAGATGGGCGGAAATGACAGGAGAAGACACGGATAACATACATCATCGTCCTGAAAATGTACACTGACATGCAAAAACACACTTCATGCGAACCCATGCATACACCAGCGCGATGTGCGAGTATAAAGTTCATGCAAATGATCAGAAGGGTTATGCTCTGTCACATAATCGTGTGGGAACATATTTGGTAAGCAAAATTATCCAAATAGCACTTGTATGTACTTTATATTTCCACTCAAGTCATATATTGTACGTTTAATTCTACACTACAGTTTAAGCTACTGGATACTTTGCACAACTAGATTATTAATAGAAACTATATATTAACTAATTGATTATGATATATTATATGTTAAGCTACACAATAAAGATAGCCATATCCGTATCATTGGCAAAGCTAAATAAATAATGAGACCAACTTGTCAGACAGGCAGATCCCTACAAAAGTTACAACTTAAATGGATTATGCTGTAAATCAGATTTGTTTAGAATATTGCTGCACTTCAGTGTATGTAATGTATCATATAATTAAAAACAAATCAGTATTTTTATCTTAACAATAAACTAGATTAGTACAATGAGAAATCCACAGAGAATTACCACACGGCTCCGCAGTTTACCTCAGCTCCACAGAGCTTTTTAGGGTGCTCAGTGCATAATTTTCTGGCCTACAACTTCACTGTTTTGGTTCACTGTCACCACTCTCATCAGCCTCATTACCAGCAGCAGCATGCATCTGTTTTCATTTGAAAAGCTTGGATAAACCCACCATACAGTACCTGCCAAGTACCAAACAGACAAAGTTAGTGACTAGCTAATGACTATGGAGTGGAGCACAGTAGCTAAAAAGCCAAAATATTTCCTTCAGGAATAGGTAGAGAGCAAAAAAAGAGTAAAAAAGTAACAGTACTTTTACTTGAGTATAATATTTAAGTACTCTATTCACCCCTGCCTGTGATGTGTGTGACAGTGTGTTTTACTAGATGACACTCACTGCCAGCCATCAGAGGTAGGAGATGTGCTGTGATGTAATTCATTAACAGAATTTGATTCTTGCCAGGGACCTTTGTTATGTGTTTTCTGTCACCTTCGACCAGTACATTATTAAATAAAGACAAAAATACATTCAATTTTAAGTTTTAAGTTTGAATGTAAGTAAAGATTGTGGTTCTAGTTTTTTTTTTTTAAAAGCCAATGTTAATATGAAATATGTACCACATGCTGACTTTCTGCCTCACTACATAATGCATGGATACTCTCTATAATGTCACTGAACACTGGACATAAATTGTGACGTGCAGAATATGGATTTAAATCTTAAGGACACTAGGCTATAAACTCTACAGAATGTATAATTTCCATCAAATAATATCGTTAATATAATTATAGTCGGGATAGGCAGTATTTTCTTTGGTGTCGTTGGGTTATTCCATAATAACCTTACAGCATGTTGTAATTAAGGTAGACTAGACTTCCTCCAGGCTCTGTTGTTTTTTTAAAGCTTTAGAAAATCTAGCCGTTGGCAAGAGACCTTGGGTCAATATAAAATGTCAGAGACAGGCAGAAAGTTTTGCATAGAAAGTTTGCACAGGATTTGCGTACTGCAGCTTTAATTAAGTGGACAAGATAAAAATAAGTGACTTGAGTAGTTTTCTTGACAAAGGACAGTCAAGGTTAAGTGACCTGTTTTCAGGTACAGTGCATGTGCTTTGGTTACAGTAAACTGATGGAAATCTTCTTGCTACATCTGCTCTCTCACGGTCATCCCTCAGAGGACAAAGTCATTACAGTTTATTTCACTATTAAACATGTTCCAGTCTTTCCAGTAAAGACTCTGAATGACCTGCCCAGTACAGCCACAATAAATACTCATAATAAATACCTTCTCTACTGCAATTCCCCCTAATAACCTTTACCCAATAACTAGACTGCAGCTCATTCATATAGTCCAACCCCAGATATAGGTATAGATATACTACCTATAGAAACTAAAACACACTGGATACTAAACATTCTTCTTTTTTCAACGTGTCCACATGTAAACACAAAGTGGAAGTAAGAAGAGATGGACGTAAATTGGTTTAGAGAGAGACAGAGGCTATCAAGGGAAATTTATTTAGGCTTGGGGCTGAGGCTGCTGCTAGTATAGAGGCTTTATTGGTGTTTGGTGAGACTTGGATGTGTATCCCTCTGCATACTGAGGTAGGGCAAGAGAAGGTAGAGAAGGAAAGTATAAAACTAGGCAGTTATATTGTAAAACATTAATATTTTGATTAATTTGTTGTTTTTTATTCAGGATAAGAGTAACACTTTAGGAAGCATGGAAGAAACTGTGTGCCTACTTTGGCAACATTTGAAAGGGAGTCAGTGATTCATTTTGGCATGGGCTAATTGTACAAACACTGAAACAAGATTTAAAGTAGTAGTTTACAAGCCTCGGGTTGAAAATACAAACATATTATGCTACAATTGGTTAGTTATATTGCTAAATTTATGCTTTTGATGTGTTTTTATAGGTAAAAGCTGGAGGCTAAAGAAGTTTATTTCTTCACATTAGAGCTGTAGCAGTCATAAATATGGGTACAGACATGGTGCAGGAGATGTCAAAGGCCTGAGTCTTGTACCCCATTAAAACAACTCAAACAAACAACACAATAAATATAATCTATAAAGCTCATATAAAGCAAGAGGATGTGTATGTACACGCATGCACTGAATGCAAAATGCAAATGCTTTGTGCTTTCTTCTACAGGAGGCAGGGATGGAAGAGGGATGTAGTATGAGAGCAAAATTCTTTCACGTAGTTTAACATCTGCAAAGTTTAAGTATACTGTATCTCACAGTACAAAGACCTTCAGAGCAGCAGATATAAAGTCTGTTCAGTGTCCCACCGCAGACCTCCTGTTACAAATTTTTAAACCTTTTTGTCACTGGATAAGCTGAATCTTCAGCAGCTATAAGAAGGAAAGATTGGTTTGTTTGTGAAAAGTTATAGTGGGATAGAGTCGAATGGACTCTTTCATCCTTTATTGTCAACCATCTTTCTCAGACACACAGCAAACACGTCACAAGGCTTTATATCTCTTGTCATTGTTGTCATCTCATTGTATTTTGTTTTTCGTCATCCAACACTGTTTCAGTTTCTCCAACTTCCCCCTCATTTATCCTCTTTTTCTTTATCTTTGAGCCTTTTGTTTGTATCCCTGTTTGTATCACTGTCCTTCCTTTATTTTCCAAATTCTGCCATGCAAAAGTAGACGTACAAACAGCGATGGGGAAACACTTTATGTCTTCTTTTCATAAATGCATGCACATCTGTCTCTTTCTTACTTTCTTGCACTTTTCATACTTCTTTTTTGTGTGTCTGCACACAGCAAGCATACACACTTCTGTTCAGTGTGAGTCTCGAGCGGGTTGACCTCCAGCCAAGGTCGCCTTGGTGACATGATGGAGAGCCTGGCTGAAAACATTTAGCTAGCTTCATTACTCCCCTTCCTGGGCCCTTGTGTGAGTCTCTCTCTCTTTCTGTGTGTACATGTGTGTGTGTCTGCACTATGAAGTGATTAACAGAAGCAGGGCTATCGGAGCAGGGCAGAGTAGAGGGTAGGAGAGCACAGAAGGAAGGAAGGGGGGCGGAGTAGAGTGGGGAAAAGAAAGACTTGGTATTTCTCTATGTGTGTGTGTGGTGGTCGGGCGGTACATCAAAAAAATACCAACAAAAATAGAGCTAAGGAGTTTTGAAGTTTTTTAGGGTTATTTTCTTTATGCTAGTGCAGCTGTAGGGATGACGTGAGTTTGTGAATCCAAAAAATGAGCCATCGGTCTGTCGATGCTCCAACACTGTGGTTTAGGGCAGAGGTGCATGCCAGTGTCCTAAAAGCAAAGGACAGTTAGTTATTGCAATTTGTGACACCATCAACACCATCAGCAATGCTGCAGCAGTGGCTGTGACACACAGTTCATGGAAGCAATTAAAGTTAATGTAAATGCAGTTCTGAGGTTTCTTTCACAATACATTAAATATGTTGGAAAAAACATGAAAAGACTTTGAACGATATATTACTGAAATGTGGAGGTTAAAACAGTTTTTCACCAGTTTTCAGTCCAGGATTTTGTGGGCGGTCCTAAAGGGTGGCTCGATGACACACCGAGGCCATCCTGAACAAACCCCTGCACCCCTAACAGAGAGATAGAGATGAATTCATCTCGTTCAGAGTGTTTCAAAGTTAGTCATGTCATTTTCTGAACTCATCTGACACGTTTCAGTTGCTTCAAAATTGCTGCTTGATTGCTCCCATGAGGGGGCGTGGCTTCAGCACATTCAGCAGACACGTCCCCCACAGTCCTGGAGCTGAGAATACTGAAAATCATTTTTACCTGATTTTGACAGCTAATTTAAAAAAAACTTGGTCTGACAAACTCGACATGGACTTTTGGACTTGCACTTATCAGGATATAATTACAAAATATGTCCCTGTGGAATGAATGCCCATAAATCTGCTTATTATGAAGCAGAGTTTGAAAAGATGGCAAGATGGATTCTTGCATGATTTTGTGATTTCGCCAGTCCAGCTGACTCACAAGGTTAGGCCATAGTGCCAGACTTTGAGTGAAATATCTCAACAACTGGCATAAACAGGTATAAATCCTTTTGACTTCTGACATGAACTTTTTTTTTTTTCAAACATGGTCTAAGGATGCCCTCCGCCTTCTGCACAAGGAGTATTTTAATCTGAGGAAGGTTAATATTTGTCTAAGTGGTTATATTCAAGCTCAGCCTTGAGAAGTTCCAGGAGTAATGAAACAGGTGACAGAGTCATCAAAGGACACATAGGGGAAACTGAATGGGGTCACTGATCTCTGATCACTCATCTCTAGAAGCCTCCTGTGTCTTAGGGTGAGTCACACATCTCTGACTGGTCATTAGAACTATGGAGACAAATGATCATATATTTATCAGTGTTTATGTGTGAATTATTGACCTATTAATTCATTATTAATTATTATCTCTTCTGAATTATTGTTTTATTTTTTAACATTGAACTTCCTCACAAGTTCAGATACTCGAGATGAGTCAAGGCTACCATAAGGACAATGTTTGTGTCACACATTTCCTGTGGGGAGACAGACAACTTAGAGGTAAACACTGTGATATTTCCACAGGATTTTCATAATGGTTATATTTATGTTTTCTAGGTTAAGGTGTCCATTCATTACAGTGTGTGTTTATGATATGTGTTTGTGTGAGTATATGTGAGTATTACCTGTGTGTGGGATCCATGAAAACAAGATGTATTCATGTTGCACAAAGCACAGTGAAACATGCATATGAGTATAGATGTTGTACTTGTGTATATCTGCAGGAAGAGGACTGTGAGTGCCTGAAGATGGTGCTGCATGAAGCTGGCCTGCCATCATTTAATTACCAACATAAAAGTTAATTGTGGAGCTTTTCATGCTGAGGAGGTATAGAGAGGCTATTATCCACATAATTTTAGAGAGAATATGAGTTAAAATGAAGAGCTACGATTGCCAGCTGCTCTAACAGGGAAAAGACCATGAGGTAGGGATGGCCACACACTGTGGGGATCAGTGTTTTCAACAAATGGATAAGATTGTGTCACAGTGGAGGGAAATCCTAGACTGGAGTAAAGGAACTTAGTCCTAACAAAGAGGTATATGTTCAAACTATTAGGCATCTATATGGACAAGTGATTTTTCAAACCTTGTTTTTATGTATTGATATTTTATATCTCTCTATTGCAGTGAAAACTCTTCATGTTTCATTCATCTACTGTTTGTGTTTTCCGGTGTATAATGAGCATTACAGTTTGTTTCTTTGTTTTTATAACAATAAGAAAGGAAATGAGAGAATTATCAGAGAGATAACATATATAAAGATTCTTATTATTTTTTTTTTTTTTACTGGTGAGACGAGACACAATGTAAAACATTATCATAGGCAGAAAAGAAAAAAAGAGTAAATTCGGTAGGTGGAGGGATCTATCCCCCATCTGCCATTTTATATTTTCTTTGTGTGTCTTTACTTTTTTCATTTCACCAGTGTTTAATAATATTTTCATTTAGGCTGAGTGTGGCAGGGGTTTCCTTTCCTTAGACTCCCTCAGGCCCTTGGGGTTGTTCACCCATTGTGAACCCCCAGACTCAGTGAGGCAGGTGATGTTTTTTGAAGATGGAAGATGAAATGAGGAAGAATAATTTCATGAAATAAATCGTATAGAATATTTAAGAGTGTTAACAGGGAGTGTTGTCTGGATGTTGTGTTGGGGTTGCACTGTAAAGTAATGTATGTATGTATGGGTGTCACTGAAAAGAAACTAAACTGAAAAGAAAAAAATAACAATAGTGATAACAACATAATTATTCTGATAATAACTAAATCAATAGATACTTATACTATTATGAATGCTGGTACATCTACTAACAATCCTGGTTATTATGATGCATTAAACTTTAATATAAGTGAGATTTTCCTTTTGGCCTTACGGTGAACATCCAGAACATGAGCTACAACCTATGAATTGCATTGAATGAATGGAATGAATGAATTGCATTGCAATTGAGCAACATGCAAGTTATGAATCACAAACAATCTGTTGGGTATTGTATATAACCTGGATCATGACACATCTGGATGGGCTATCTGTCTCTGCCAAAGCCTCACAACACTGTGAAGGTGCAGGTGGTGGAGAAGCAACAAAGCTTTCTTAAGGGAAAACTGTAGTCATCCTTCAAATTCAGCAGGGGTTTGGCAACTAGCTGAGGATACAGTGAGTCAGGCGCATGTGTGTGTGTTTGTGTCTGAGTGAATGGATGTATATATACAGTATTAGTGCACAGGTGCATGGTGGGCATGAACTATAGCTTATATATGTGTATAGGGAACATCTCCTGTTCTCTTTCTACTGTCTTCACAGTGTCCCAGCTGAACAGGTATGTCACAGAATCCCAGAGGATGTGTTTTTTTTTCTGTTTGTACAAAAGCTGCAAGATATCAGGACAATGTTTTTTCTTTAGTTTGGAGCAAATGCAGCTTGAATTTTCTTCTGATGTTACTATGCAGTGTGGAAAGGCCAAACACACCAGATGATTACTGGAAGATAAAAATTGATCTGTCACATATTCTTACTTACTTACTTAACCCTTCGTGCCAGTTGATTTCAAAGATATTTTTTTCTGCTTCTCCTGTCGCAAGATATTTCTGTGGTGGTGGTACATTTTCCCTCTGATTTCTTCACAACATAAAACCATCATGTAAGTTACGGTATTATACATATGACCCTTAATGCTTTTAGTTATATAGCGAACACCCTGTGACCTTACAAATGAATATTTTCAAAGGTAATTACCCACAATCCCTCGAAGTGTGATTAATCATTACAAATGAGCCAAGAGGAGGTACTGAGATGAGACCTGCATTAGTCCCATTTATAATGTATGCATATATACGCTGCGCTTACATGTACATTAATCAAGTCATCATCAATAATTTCTCTATGACTGAAGACATTACCGTCAAAGTAAGGACAGAGGGGATTTGAGCCTGCTGCCTTCAACATGGTCGGTGTCATTGAGAAGTCACACTTTACTTAAGTTAATCACCTTTTGCATGTGATGCCACGTTTATTAAGTCATTTGCATGTCAGCCATGATAAAGCTGGCAGGGCGTAGGGCTTGCGTTTCACAGAAGGTGTGGCAAGGTTGTCTCCCTCCGTGAGTTGTTCATATGTGGTAAAATTGGACTGCGTTTTTTCTGCTTCAGTCATCAATTACAATGTATGTAATAGCTCTTTATGTATATTTTAACAGTGCAATAAGTGCTGTTTTAATACACAGGTAAAAATAAATAATGCACTGAAGAGGTCAGAGGAGAATCTGCTCCTTCTCATACATGCATATTGAATGATTAGACCTTGGCTCATAATTAAAACAGCTCTACAATGAAGCTACTGCAAAACACAATCACAGTTTGACACGTTTGACACACTGAAGGAACATAAATTAAATGCACAAATGCACAGAAGTCTCAATTTTTATTGACCATGATTGATTTATGAAAGCAATAAAAGGGTAACACATCAAATACATGAATACTTATGATAGGCACTGTATGAGATATTAATATGAAGTCATGCATTTTTTTTCCTTTGGTCTTTGCAATGTGTCTAACCATTGCTTAGTTATACAGTACTATACTATAAGGTGAGATTTGAGGTTGAGACATGTTGGAGACCCCTGATTCATTCAGTTATTTCCTCCTGCCACCTTGTATCACACAGCTGTAAGCAAGCTAGCATACTGTGCAGCAAGGAGGTACACACAATTTAACAATGGTTTTCAGTGTTTGCTATTTGCAGTTTTGTTGTGCTCATTAGTACTATTCATGTGCAAGTCACCTTTTAAAGTCTCTTTCTGTCTTACCCTGTGAGGCTGATCACTTGCTTTTATTAGGTCTAATGAGGGCTGCTTATAGAGGTTTAGCTTTGTGCTGTGTTTGTGTGTGTGTGTGTGTGTAGTTGCTTGTTAATGACGTGAGGCTTAGCTGACCTCAAGGGAGCTTTTGCGGCAGAAAAGTCACTTGACCTTCCACTGGACCTGCAATTACACACATTCTGAGGTGTCACCTCGGGTCGATATCTAACAACGTAAGCCTCTCGGAAAGAGGAACACCCAAAAATGTTCTTTGTCATACATCTTCTTGGCAACATGTGCAGGTCTTATTTAGTAGATACCAAGTAAATCCCAATAAATTGTGCAAATCCAATTTCCCATGCTCCAAAAAGAAAAATATCAGTAATAGTTTTACTGGTTGTATCTGTGTATTTCTGTTAATACAATAGAAGTCCAAGTGACATGTTTTACTTTCCTTCATCACAAATGTAGAATGAAGAGTTTTTAAGATTTGAAAGAAATAATATTCTGGCTCCTCTTTCCCTGCGACGCTTGAACACCTCCGCATCCTTTAATATCTTGTTTAATATTTTGTTTACATAATACAACACAGATTCAAGCCCAAGAGCATCATTACATTTTGATCTCTCTGTTGTTTTAGGTTATGTAATAAATCCTTAAACCACAAATGTACCTACATAAATGGAACATGAAATGTGAAGATTAACACAATGTTCACAGACCTACTAATTTTAATTAATGCTACAAATGATTTGCACACATAGTACATTAATCCAACCACTGGCCACTCTAATATGTGAGTCTAATATGTGACATATGATGTTGTAGTGTTGATTAAAAATGTATTAACTGAGCTTATATTATAATATGATCTAAAGAGTTATTGCATTAGTAGACATTACTATTAAAACACTTTATAAAGATGTGATGTGTCAAAATATCTATCAGCTCAGTACAGTATGTTATTTTATTGCTGTTGTCTATTTAAATTCCCATTTATTACAATACCATCAGTTACTGCACGCTATCTGACCTCTGCTCGTTTCTAAAAGGAGTTCAGTGTGCGTCCGCTAAAATATTTTTTGTCTTACTATTACTGACTGTAGGTTTAGCAATATGCTTAAAGTAGAAAGCATCCAGAGTCTGCCCTGATCCCTGTGGGTTCTTCTGTCCTTCATGCAATGTTTTGCCTCTGAAGGTTATTCAGTAGGCTATCAGATGGCCACTATAGAGGGTGTTTGTGTGTGTGAGAGAGTGTGTAGTGTGTTTTTGAATGTCAGTGTGTGGGTACCTATGTGTGTTTATTGTATAACCATGCTGAGGTTAAGCAGTATCAGAAAGGTCCAGAGTGTGGAGCCTCTTATCTCTATTCTGAATAATGCAGTTTGCCCAGGGGCCAGAGAGCGGTCGGACCCCCTCACTCTTTAAACACACACACATACATACTCATAAATAAACATACACACTCAAACGGCCTCACGTTTGATTATCTCTTCTGTACCACGCTCTGGAGAAAACAGAGTCAGGAGGTAAAAAAGTGATTATTATTCTTGCAGTCAGTTCATTTTTTTTTTTTTTTTAAACTGACCTTTTCGCTTTAAGCAAAAAGTAAATTTGCTCAGCACTAAAAGCGGAGCAGAGGAAGATTCTTACTGTATGAGTCAGCCTTCACATCATCAGCTCAGAGTGCCTAATTTACAAACATGCTTTCATCCCATTTGACCTCTGGGGCTTTATTATCATGAATCAATGAAATAAAGCATTCTCACTGGCAACAATTGTATTATGGCCATAATTGGTTTGGCCAGACTAAAAGAGACAGTACCTTTCACTCTTCACATGTAATTTATTCACTTAATTATCTATAGGCCTTTTACATGGACTTTAATGATTTAACGCCATCTTACGTGCAATATGTCTAAACACATCACTAATGTCAGTCTGCATTTTAATATGCTTGATGTTTTTTGTGTTCCTTCCTGTCAGATACACTTCTCACATCTGTAACATCGCAATAATTCATCTTATATTTTCTCCATTATTGATAATTGTTATTCAGAGTGTAGCATATTTTCTTTCTTTTTTTTTCCTCCTGCTGTTTTTGAGAACGCTCAACATGAGCCATTATTCATCATTATTTCCCAGTCAGCATGAAAACATCAAGTTCCCTGGCTCGCTTATATATCTGGAACAGAGCACCATAGGCCGCTCAAGTGTCTATAGTGCCCATGTGATTTACTTGTCAAATTAATAGACCCAGACAGTGAGGCCTTAAGCCGCGTTCTCTTCCTACTGTACGGTATATTTATGGCAGTGGTGTTGGTGGACACTTAAAACTAATGGGTTGAACTTAGAGACAATGTAAAGGCAGTTTAAGGAGATTCAGTGCAGTCTACGGTAATTATGTTGTGATGATAACTTTATGACCAACATTTAAACCAGTTCCACCTAAATGGAGAGGAATGATGGTGCCACAGTTACTGTAAATGCATCAACAAAGGGGATAAAGCCAAAATAAGGACAATGATTTTAACTCAATAAGCCCATACTCCACTGTAAATTCAGCATGGCAGAAAGACCCACAGTGTTTCTTATATAAGCAAAAGTTAGTTGTGTGTTTGTGCGTGTCTTTAAGCTCCAACAGATATGTCAAATGCTATTCCTTCTTTATAAAGGCATTGTTAATATCCAATTAACAATGCCTTTGTGAAGGCAGTTTTGACGACCAGAGCCACCACACTCTGAGCTTCAAAACAGCTCTCAGAATACTATGAGTGAAGTCATGGATACAACATCCATTTTTTTATACTGTCAATGGTTTAGATACAAACAGGAGACAGACTGACCAGTGAGGCAATTGGCTACAATACTAGAGGTCAAAGACTCTAAGGGGTACCTTTAATAGACCTTGAAAGTCCCACACCAGTCTAATGACATGAGCCCACACACTGATCTGGTAGCATAATAACTTTACGATAAACTGTGTGACATACCTGGAAGCTGATAATAATAACAACAAATGAGCTGTGGTACTTCAGTGTCATATGGGGTTAGCCATCCAAAAAAAATGTCTGGAGTATGAATTTAAAGCTGCAATAATTATTAGTTTTAAATATATATAGATGGCCACATTTACTGCTTGTATGTGAAGGGGTCACTTACCTGACTGATGCAGTTCCTCTCAGTTCTAGTGTTTTAGCATCAACAGCTGTTTCTGATTCATCCTTGGCACATTCATCAGTGTGATTTTCAGCAGCAGCACGCAGCTCTAAAAACTCACTGTACAGTACCTCCTTAGCATCAAACAACAGGCAGACACAGTTAGCGACCAGTGAGTGAGATATTAAATGAATAAAATAACAATGCTTTTAGCATAACAAATGAAACTCCATTGACCTCCATTTTATTGGTGTGACAGCAGTGGACCTCACAAAACCTCAGATCATACACTGACAGCAGCATCAATTGACAACATCATAAAGTCTTAATTGTAAGAAGATTTGTATGATTGATTGATACTGTTCTAAATTTTTGTTCTAACCTGGTTCATTCATGTACTTTAACCTGCTGTAGAAATTTCATTCAAATTAAAACAGTAATGTGCTTCATATAAAAGCTAACGTGGTATTGCTTTAAGCAAATGGCTGCAGTAGACAGGCATTTGTTTATAAGACTGTCACTGCCAAAAGTGCATTGTCAAAAGCCGTTTCTTTTACAAGCATTCACTTAGATTATTATGAATAGGAAACAAGGTGATAAAAGTCATCCAGCTTCCTCTTTTACATGTCACATCACTCCATGATGCTTCTTCTTCCAGTGTCAACAAATGTGGAGTGCAAATACAACACCTGTTGTTTTTACTAAATAGCTCTTCTGCTCAGTGTTGTTATTGTGACTGAGTAACTCATTTGCCTCTTTGAAAGTCAGGTGTACCACGATGATGCTTTGCTTATGAAAACAAACCAAACCTCATGCAAAGTTATGCCCATAACAACCCTGAGAAGTAAGTGACACCACAAGAGAAAAGAAACAACCAAAGAAAAAGAAAGCTCAGCTTGAGCTACAGAGCAGTGACCATGGAGAGAACCATCTTCTTAATTTTTCTTTGTACAACTTTTGAGGGGAATATAGGAGAACACATCTTTTTCCCTGAACACATGACATGGAATGAGGCTAAGGCTTTCTGTTTACAGTGTTGCACTGATCTTTCCTTTATTAGTAGCCAGAGGCAACAAGACAAACTCCAAAGTGTTGCAGAAGGAACAGAAGGATGGATCGGTCTCTACCGAAATCCCCAAAACATAACTGTCTGGAAGTGGTCTGGTGGGGCAGACATTACATACCAAAACTGGGCTTTAGGACAACCGGATTATTATGATGAGATGGAGTTTAATGCACACATTCTTAAAGATGGAAAATGGAATGATGTAGCAGATAGTAGCATGCCTTTTTTCTGCATCAATATTACCACAGAAGAGGGGGAGAAAACCTGGGAGGAAGCTCTGGATCACTGCAGAGAGCATCAGACTAACCTCATTAGCCTGGTCTCTGAGACTGATCATATTCTGACACAGAAAATGTTCCAGAAAGTCAACACTGAGAGGGTGTGGATCGGCCTGCGTTACCTGGGGGACCGCTGGCTGTGGGTGAATGGTGACCCGCTGGTGTATGAGGCCTGGGCCACAGAGGGAGATCAGGTCCTCCAATGTCCAATACTGAAACGCTGTGGAGCTTTAACCAGAGAGGGACTGTGGGAGAGCTGGGACTGCCAGGACAAACTGAAGTTCATCTGTGACTGAGGGATATTACATCTGGTAAACTGGTTAAAGCAGCATGACATTTATTACTGTTACTGACTTGTAATACAAGAAGGGATATAAAGGCTAGTACCTGCGAACACAAACACAAAATGTAACTAAGAAAAGGATAGAGCCAATTAGATCACACCACAGAATAGGGTAAAATGAAATCTAAACTCTCTCACTATCAATACTTGTACTGGTGATATTAGCACTCATACCACTACCTGGCGTGGTAGTAGAACAGCACTGCAAATTCTTTCAGGTACTTCTGGATGAATGCTACTATCACAGCGTGCCTGGCAACAATGCAGTGCTCTCTCACATGCACTCAGAAAAATTAAAAAATCTGATTACTGAATATACTACTGATATTTTCTAATTACATTTTTTGTCATTCAGCAGGTGCCCTTTGTATTCTTAGATTGGTTTTTATATTCTGTACAACTGCTCACTCAACACTCAGGTAGCATTCTCAGGTAGCATTACACACAAGTAAATCTTAGTAAACCTGATTTTTAGACAAATACTAGATTTTTAACATGTAACAAAACATGTGGTGGCTGGCTGTTATTTGTTTTCACTCTACTCATCTCATAAATACTTGATGTTGAAATGAAATTTTCACATTTGGTTATTTAAAAAATGTATGTATAACACAAAGAAATATATATTTATATTTAGAATTGATTGATTTAAAGCAACATTGTGTAACTTTTCTACCATTAAAAAAAACACAAAACTGTCATGTAATCAGGTAAATTGTGTCTCTGTCATTACCACTCTGCACCCCATACACCTGTTCGTGCATTATGTAACATTGTGCTCTGGATATGATCTGATTTTGTTGAAATTAGATCATATTTTATGGAGAAAATGTTTTCTGGTTTTCTCTCATGTCCTCCCGCACTTCCGCCTCAACCCTGTGATTTGCAGAGTTTCCTGATGGACAGCAAACTGCTGTGAACTGTAGCTGCTGTTAGCTAATGCTGCCTCAATTTAGTGCTAGTGTTTGTACCACATGTTTGGGACCACCAGGAAGAGGAGGCTTTCAAGCCTAGGTTGCAGGCTAATGTTGACATGAAACTGGAAGCGTTTAAATGCAACAATACCAATTTCTATGTAATGTTGCTTTGAAATGGCCAGAAAATAAGTTAGGATGCATTAATTGTGACAGTTTTTTGTGTAAGCTGAAAAACTTTTAAACAATCTATGGTCATGGTAATTCCATGGTCATTGTGGAGTCCTTCCTTCTGTTCCTTTTGGATACATTAGTATAGTTCAGTGGTAATAATTAAGAGCAGCAGGAGACTTTCATGAACACTTGAACATATATAACATATTTGCTTTAGTTCATAAACATGCAGCAAAAGAAAACGGCATTCAGATGAAAGGAAAGGTTTCATGTAGCATGCAGGATCATTTTAAAAGAGAATATTGTCAGCAAAAAATACACTGACACAAGCACAGTAATAATAATAGTAATAATAGTAAATAGTAATAGTATAATAAATAATATTGTTTGTAAAAACAAAACTATATTTTATTAATAATTAACAAACGTCATGTTCACATTTCTTAAATAAACCCTCTACACTAATTCATCCCATGACACTGGAACATGGGGACAGTACTCTGGTATGAAGTGGACCGCCGACAGCCAATACAGTAAATCACCAACATAACAGCACAATGTTGTAACACCTGAGGTGGCATGATCAGACTGTTGCAAGTGTTTGCAGCAGTGTTACAGAGTTTGCAAATGAGCAGTGTATAGAGATCGGAGGACCTCGACTGACATACATTTCTCTGTATGTCAGTGAGTGGGTAGTCAATTGTCTAACTGAACTAACTGTAATTTGGCTTTGCTCCATGAAAGAAACACTAATTTCTACTTTTCTGAAAACAAAATAATTTTTTGATTATTTGAATATCTCAGGAGAAGTCTGCTGCAAACAGGAAACATATATTTTTTTCTCTCAACAACAAAATATTCTGCTGTGTATCACATTTAATATTCAATATATATCACGTAGCTGAGATTTCAAACAATGCTGGTAATCACTTTCAATATATTCTTCCATGAACATTGACAGATAAGAAAATATCTCTGTCAGAAACAGTCAAGGTCCTCTGAGCTCCACACAAACCTCTAAAAAATAAATAAAAAGAAACATTTGCTTCAGCTTGTTAATGGAAAAAAAAACATTCTCTGTTTTGTGATATCTAGAATCATTTCTGAAATGTCACTCACTCATCACTCACTGAGATGGCTTCAGAATTCATCAGCAGCTAAATTTTACAGGATCAAAACAGAAAACATGCCATCACTACGCTCCCCACTAGGTGGTTACAGACATGTCGTCTAATGATTTCCAAAGCCATTATCATTCAGCACACTCGGGTTTATTGTAGATACTGAAAACAATAAAATGGCTGCATGAGGGCACACAAATATTAAATTATAATACAGGTTTGTTTTTGTCTTGTTTTGGATTAGTGTTCTAGGTTGTAATTACAAACTACAGTTTTACGTTTTTGTTTTTCTGAAGAAGCTCACAAATGCTCACTACAAAAAGAAGGTTCAACCAAATCAGCAAGAGACTAAATAAAAAGTTTTTTGCCAGCTCACAAACCTGTATTAAATATGCCTTTTAGTCATTACATGATGTTAATTCTGTTACACATTAAGACATATAGAAAATGTGCTTTTCAGCCTGTTGTCACATCATTAATCACACCCACCCACCCACACACAGACTTGCCGTAAAAACATCTTTCTTTCTTCTTTTTTGTGTGCAAAAAGCACAAAAGTACTCATCAAAGACTTTGCTCCAAGCACATCATCACTTTATGAACTACTTTTAAGCATCAGCTCTTCACATCAAGGGAAATCAAAGGAATCTATTCACAAATGTCCTCATTGCTTCCATGTTTCAATTTCAGTAAAAGGAAAAAAATAATATTGCCTATTGAAAGGTTCCGTTTGATAAGACTTCATTCCCACCACCACCCTCCTCAGTCCTCTGTTATCTGCAGGTTTTCTCATCTGCACTAATAGCTGATGCAAAGGGTAAAGGTATAAGTATGTGTGTTATTATAAGAAAAGATTTCTGCTTTCCACCACTGTATGCTAATGATGAATTCTCCTTGTAAAAAAACAACAATGTTTCGGGCCCAAGTAGGCTTTACGTCAAAGTCTTGGAGCAGCGATCACACTACACAGTGACATGCATTCATTCATCCATAGGAGCCGGAAACCTGGTGACAGAGTGACTAATCACAGAGCTCGTTGGGTTAGTAGCTAACCATTAGTTGGTCACTTGTCAGTCACAAAAGCTCCTAAAACTTCCCTCTATTTTATCTCAACTGCTTTCCATTACAGACCATTACCTTCAATTCACATTTATTGAAAAATTGCAAATTAAACCTAACAAGCTTTCCAACGTTCCTTAGCTTAGCTTAGCTTAGCTTGGTCACTGTTCGGCTCTCTGTTGTGTTTTAAGTCAGTGTGGCACATTTAAATCATTATTTTCCAGTTTGTTATCAGTGATGTAGGCTCTCGATATTCGGTTGTTTGTGAGAAGACGGGGACGAGTGAGCATTAGTTTACCGTTTACAAGTGGCTGTTGTCAAATTATCTGGCAAAGTGTTTTACAGTTTATATTCAGATTTTATTTAGTTTTATCCTAAAGGTTTATTCGTTTTATCCCAAATGTTTTGTTTTATTTTCTCTTTATGGCTAATATAACGTAGATGGTTGGCGGCAGAGGCTAAACAGCAGATAGCAGCACTTTAGTTGCCAAGGCAACCAGGCAGCTTGCAGGTTGATAATCACCTGTAAACATGATTAAAAGGATGAATGAGAAAGACTGTATTGTGAATGTACAGTAGATTTCATTTCATGTGACCAAATTGTGAATAAGATGATTGCTTTATTATAATAATGATGAGTGATGAATGATGTAAAATGAGCACTGAAAATACACAATATTTATGTTTATTGTGATTCTATTAGCCTGTTGATTTTAAATGTAATGTTTCTAATGGTTGTTACTGTATTTTGAAATACTGTGATTTTGATATATTGGTATTGTTTTACATTTGTATTGTTCCAACTCAGCTCAGTTGGCCGTTAACACATGATTAATGGAGTAAAGACACTAATAATACTGTTTTTTTAATTTATTCTTTCAGGGTAATTAATTTCTAAAATATGTCCTTGTGTCAGATTGCAGTCTATGTGTTTATTGTCAACAAATTGAAATTGAGAATAAAATTGTCCTTTAGCATCATGGTTTTGGGTTTATGGTTTAGTGGCTTTAAATTCCTGCCTTTGTGTTTCTCTATTATCTTACCCAACCCACTTAGTTTCACCTGTCCCCGATTAGTTTTCACCATGCCTTCCTTTCTGTATTTAGTCTACGTGTTTCTTGGTGTCACTTGTCAGGTCGTCCATAGTCTGTGCCCAGATCTGTTTCTTGAATGTGTGCTCTGTTACTCCTCCAGTTTTGGGTTCATTTGGGGTCAAGTCCATTGTTTCACTTTCTGTGCTTTTCCCTGTGTTCCTTCTCCTGTATCTCAGTTTTTGGATTTTTCATTGCATTGTTTAAACTTCTGTTTATATCACTTCATTTTGATGGATGAATTTTAGTTTGTTTTTGCCCGGACTTCCCAGCTGCCTTCTGTTATTTTGTGTTTACCTCCTTTTCTCTAGTTATTAAAGTCTGCTTTTGTTCAACTTAAATTCATGTCTGTATTTGGGTTCACTTCTTGAACTGAAACATGATCAGTACACAACTTTAAGCCAGAATCAATAAGACAATGTATTATGATGCTATATCAGAAATGTATTACAAAAGCAACAAATACATTGAAAATTGTATCAAGGAATAAAGGCAAAGCACTACAGGGATATAGCACTACAGGGTCTTTGGCAAGCATAAATCACCTCACAGGTTTGGACTCCCTGGATGTAAAAGCTATACAGGCTGTTCTGTTTGTCTAACCTATTAATAAACCCACTCATGCATCTATTTTTGTATCTATCTTCATAAAACCAGTTAAACCTCATGTTTACTGATCATGCTGTTTCTGATCATTACTGTGTTATGCAGTGATGATCTGTAGCAAAACCTTAAGATATTCTAAAAAGTGGAGACTCTGAATGTGTTATCACTTTTTGGTGAGCGAAAAGACAGCTGCACTGCATCCTTGATACATTTTTGGGCTTCAGGGTTGCTTGTCTCTGTAAGTAGCTCAAGGTGCCCAGGTGAGTGGAATAGACTATTTTCCTCTGAGGCTGTTTTCTGTCTTCATTTTAAATTAAACATTTTAAATTAAACATTCCCTCTCCGTCTCATAGATTTGCTTATGTACCCTCACATGCACACAAGCATTGATGACTGCAGACTTTTATTGCTCAGGATTTTGCTCATTCTTTGATCTTTTCATGCCCTTACAACATGGCATTTAGTTTTTTTTTTTTTTTACTTATCCCTTCATTAAAGCATCATTCATTAATTCGTCATGAAACTGAATTCAAAGTGCGCGGTCTTAGATAGTTTGGCTTGTATATGGATGATGAAGCAACCAGGGCTCTACTTAAGTAACAGTCTGGCTTTTTTCACAGATAACATTTTGACATGCCACAGCAGGAAAAGCACAGGTGTAAACAATAAACTTGATGAATTTCGTTTAGCTGCTTCAGAGCCAGCATAAACAAAACTATGATCCTGAAGGTCATGGTATTGTTCATGCTGACTCACTGTCACACTCATGACTAACTGGGACACATGAATGGAACAGAGCCATAATTTTCAGTAACACCTGTGCTTTTCCTACTATGATAAGTCAAAATTTAATGATTTAAATATTCTAAATGTTCTGACAGTCCAGCCACGTCCCACTGGGAGTCCATCCTGCAGAATTAGCCGTGTCCATTCTGGTCTTGGAAGAAAAAGAAATGTAATTTACATTAATGAAGGTCCAGTAACTGAAACTTTACCACTGAATACTTCCATTAGACTAAAATGTGCAGAGTCATCTTCTCTCCATATGAAGAAGTTGCTCCATGGAAAATTATTTGGATATGAACATTATGATTTACACCGCAACAATTGTTTAACATCACAATATGTTTTATTGTGAACACTAGTGAACCTGACAGTGGATCATGCTCTAATGGAATATTGCTGATTAACCTTTAAGAGGACGTACGCTAGCTTCTAGCTTCTAGACACTCCTCAAAGCTGATAACGTATTTGTTCTTTAAAAGAACTGTGAAAATGTGTAAAAACAAAACATCATTTTGCAAATGGGAGGAGGAGAGACACCAGGAAGTTACTGCTCCCGGTTTTAAACTAGACATAATAGAGGTGTTGGTAGGCACACTTTATTACCTATGGACTGAGCTAGGCTAGCTGTTTTCCCATTTCCAGTGTTTGTGCCTAATATATAGTCTAATATTGACCATGCAAGTTGAGAGGTATCAATCTTCTCATTTAACTCTCCTTTAAATAAAGGCAAATAAGCATACTTCCCAAAATGTTGAACTAAGTACCCTATCTAATATCAAAGAGTAACATGCTGTATCTGATTTGAATTACATTGTCTCTTCGTCTGCCAAGTCATATCCGAGGTGTAGAGCCAGAAAAATATTCAATAACCTTGATTATCAAATAGCCTCTTCAGATTTTCACTTCATTTCCTCCGTAATTGAAATCTGATGAACTTCAAGCTTCTGAATCACTATCATGGCTGCCTAATGTCTTTACTGTTCTCTGTGGACAAGACACTTCTAGGGAATTCCACACCGCAGCTGCAAAAGAAGCAGATGGGAGAAGGGTAAGGAAGCTGAGAGGCGTCATTCATCTTCATAAGACCCTCATTCTGTTGGGGTTGGAACAAGCAGGAAAGAGGAAAAGGAAACCAAGGGGAGGGAAATGAAGGATGGAGGGAGGAGGCAGAGAGAGAGTTGTGGGTTATCTGTAAATGTTGCAGACTGAGATATCTGTGTAAGTGCACCGCTGCTGATGGAAGGTTGCATCCGTTGTCAGCTTGTAGTGCATCTCCATGGGGATGTGGAGAAAAGGATGTGTGCAGGGGAGGAATAGGTGGAAAGAAAGTGATGGATGAAGAAGGGGACAAGGAGGGAGGGTGGGATGTATACTGTATCTGGGATCAGATGGGGAGGGAGGGAGGAGGGGGTTCAGCAGTAAGGAAAAGAAGATGGCTATTTCAAGCCAACATTGTTGTCAATACATATAAGGAAAGATGATTTCATTCTAAGAAAGTGCAACTTGTTAAAAATAATACAAAGTATACAATTAATCACCATGAAAATTATGTGGAAAATTAATGTAATTGTTTTTAATTATTATTAAAGAGGCAGGATAAAGGCACACTGTTGTTTAAACACACTGCAGACACACAGCTATATATACAATCCTAGTATGTTAATTTTTGGCATGCTTAGCATCTTAGTTCAAGATGTTTGCATGGTAACATTTGCTAATTAATTAGCACACAAAGATGTTTACGAGCATGTCATTAGTTTTGCAAGAAAAAGTATTCATCAAATTGAAATTTTAATGGGGATGGAGCTAAAGTTATTAAAAACACAACCTGCTGGTGGTGCAAGAGCAAAAGTCAGATATGACCAGATTCAGTTGGATTCATCATCTGGCAACAATGAATGTCTCTCTGCACAGACTTCCATGTCAGTCCATCCATTAGTTGCTGAGATATTTCAGTGTGGCCCGAATGGTGAACCAAACAACAGAGAGACCTACACTGCCGCGAGCATGACTCCAGGGATGGCTGGCTCAGTTCAGTTCAACAACAGCCTTATGAAAAACATTGTTTCTGAGCCTGGACTATTAGCCACCTGTAGCGCCTCCCTTTCGGCAGACAGACAATGTTTGTGGTTGGTGAATGGATGACACCTGGGCACTGATGATGCGTGTCTTGTTGATTTTGAGGCAATTAGAGCGCCATTCTGCAAGCCTAAGCATCCTCCTTGTACTGTAGGCCGGGTCACCAGCACTATGGTATCATCTGCACACATAATGGCGGTGTTAGATTGGAGAACAGATACAGAGTCATGTGTGAAAGCCTCATCTGTTCAGAAACTATTACATTTTCTAACCAGCTCTGTACATTCTCTATACCTGCTGCTATAATGAGCACAATCTGAAACACAGCTGAAAGCAATGTAGTCGAAATTCACAAATCTGTTTTTCGTGTTACACTTTATTTCAAACACACAGCCTGTATGCAGTACATATTGTATATTTTAGGCAGGTAAATGAATGGCTAATCATAGCTTAAAGGTTGCTGGGAGGCTATTCAACATTTCTTGAACATCCTGAAAAGAAAAGTTTCCAGCAGACCAGCATATGTCTCCAACCAACATTGCATGATTTGTTTTTCAGTGTATTTTCATGTAACTGGGTATTAACTACCAAGGGCTATAATCTTGACATACACTATACATCTGCCCTTACAGCAGCTTGTGTGGAGCAAGCTTCCATATTTGTGCTTTTCAAACCCAGTGCTCCCATATGGGAAATGAAGGATCTAGCAGCTGGCCAAAGGGTAATCCTCACTGCCCGTACGAACAGGGTATTTGGCTTAGAAGTCTTCAAGCAGTGCTGCTACTCTGCTTGGGAAAAGCTTTTTCCTTCCCTGTCAGTTGGCTACTGTGAGCACCAATGACTGCTAAGAGGGGGGGGCAGTCTAATCAGGAGACCACGGGTGATGGGAGACAAGAGCGTGCTCCGAATAAAACCAGGTTCAAAGCAGCCTCGCACTGCTGTCACAGTCTGGAGAAAGACAGGTGAGAGGGGGGATAGGGAGGGAGAGGCAGAAGAGAAGGTGAGTCAGAGAGGTTTAGTGAAAAGAAATGAATTGGAAAAAAAGGAAAATAGGAAATAGGGTGGGGAAAGATTGATAGAAACAGTAAATACAGGGAGAAAGAGAGGGAGATAGTGTCCCTTCAGCTCCACCACCTACTCACAGTCTGTTGGGAAGAGTTTAATTAAATATCAGTGAGGGTGGAAAAGTGAATGAGGAAAAATGAAAGCAACTAAACATTTACCACCAACAGTGGTGTGTGCAGCAGTGGTTAATCTCGTAAAATCATTCATCTGATCTATCTTGACGTTTTTGAATGTGTGCTTAACAGTAAATTTGGCTGGAGTAAAAATTTGTCGTCTTTTATTGGCATGTGGTTGCCCATCGAAGGTCTAAACTCAGGTTTCTGACACCAAATCCATGGAAAAACTGAGAAGAGGTGTGTTATCAACAAGTTTCATGGTGCTACTTTGGCCTTTTGTTAGTCTACACTGCCAATATTGACGTCATGGCACAGTAGCTTTGTGCTAAGCATGGGATCAAATCCTGTCCTGGAGGCATGTACTTTTTTTTCTATATTGTAGTGTTTGGCTCCATCTTGTGGATGTTCAAGGAAATATTACAATCATCACTGTGAGGTAAGGTAATAAAAAAGAGCAATGTTTTAAAAATTGGATCGATGTTATGACAGGGATAATGCAGTTCCACTTTGTGTCTTAAAAAAACATTGTTCAGTCTCGGGTTTCCATCTCAATCTGAACATCAGCCATCTCACTTGTATTCTTACAAACGTTATCCATAGGTTTATGCAGTTTATTTTATCCATTACTTTCCTCTGAAACTTCCACTAGGGGGAGAAATTGCTCTGAGAAAGCTGTCTTAGATTCAAGTCCAGTCTTTGCCAAGCAGAAAGCTGAATCCAGTTGTCTTATGTAACTTTATGACGCTCTCTGAGTTTGAACTGCGCAGTTCATTAACACAGGAACCAAATGCCGATGCCAGATTTAGCATGTATCCTGTTTCACATTATAATATTATATGAGCAGTGTGGAGTGTTGCGCATGCACACAAACGCAGTCTCAGTCTGAGCTTTCCCACACTTTTCTGTCTCTGTAGTCAATACACAGGCTTCTGTTCTGTAGAATAACACACACCTTTCCCCTTCCTGTCACCTTAAACACGCACATAAATGAGGGTCTCACACGTTTAAATTTTTCCACCGTGGCAGCAAAGAAACCAGTTTAATCACCCTGTCACCACCACTTGCACTCTTTCTTCCTCCCTTTTCTCACAGGACATGACTTTTCTCCACAAGTCTCAATTTCATGCTCCCATTTGGATAATTACATTGGAATTATGTTATGTAACGTGTGTTTCTTCACGTCTCTTCGTATATATTTATGTATTTTAAAGTATATGACCTTAGTATCATGTAATTTGGTTCATGTGACCTTAAAAGTGGTATGGGCTGAAATACCAGCAGTCTGTTTTTGTGTGAAATACCACACTGCCAGCCTGCCAGAACCCCACCGGGGCAGACCAGACCAAGCAGCAGGGGCACTTGCTCACTCCTCCCCTTGAAAAAACAAACGCTCTTACCATGAAACACCTGTCAACCCCTCGCCCCACCCCCACCACCCCTTTGGCCTTTGCTTTTTTCTCTCTCACACAACACCCTTAGCTACTTTTATTCACTGTTGTCTCCTCTGGACGTTTTCTGTTTTCCTACATCAGCCCTTTCTCATAAGGCTGTCTCCCTTGATGTTTTTGTGTGTCATGTTGCATCCAGTGCGTACCTCTCAGGTGACAGGCCATGTGAGAAAAACAACATTGGGCCTTCGCCCCTCTGACATCACTTTGTTTTCAAGTCGGCGTATATCACCTCAGTTCATCGTGTTACTGTTCAGAAAGGCTGGGATAACACTCAGTTAGCCTACTTCAAAGTGTAAAACTATCTGAGGTGGAAAATAAGCCAGTATGTTTACTTGGCTATAAAACAGTACTTCTTCTCTGCTAAATTTCATAGGGAAGTATTGTTTAGTTTGCTCGACTACATTTATTTGACAGCTGTAGTTACTTAGTTTAGAGTTTACATATAAAGCACATGGTCATTTTTTAAAAATATGGTGCATTGTTATAAATCAGACGACTCAACAATAAAGCATTTCAACTTTCACAAGAAAGTGACTAAGTGTCTTGAACTCGTGGCAAAACTATAGCACACTTCCTGATTAAATTAGGAGAAAATCTGTCCTGACTGTGACTCAGACCCGGTTTGAATCTCTGCTTGAAGAAAAGTTATTCACGTCTTCCATGATAGATGTGTAAAAGAATCTGTAATTGTCTGAGACAGTAAAAACAATGCAGAGAGCATAAAAATAACCATTAAACATCTCACTGCTTACATACAGTAAATGATTTCACTGTCTAGAAAAGACTGGTCTACTTCACCACACAAGATTAATTTTACATCTTTGTCCGACTTCGGATTCCCTCTCGTTCGGCATCAGTGGAGAAATTGAAAACAGAAGCAGTCCCAGGACTTTAAGAACTCCCCCAGTACCATGACCACCGGTGGATTAAAATAGATGGGCCATGACTTTGTCTCCTGGATCACACCATTAGAGCTATGACTGACAGCTTCCTGAGGTGGTTTCCTTTTTTAAATTGAGAGTCATGACTCCAGTCCACAACCTCTAATGTGTTCGTCAGTGAAACACTAGTCAGGTAGCTGCAGAACAAAGATGCTGGTTGTAAGAGACGTCTAAGTTTGATTTTTTTTAAAGATAAAATAGATTTGAAAAAGGAAGAAAATACCAGTTGAACACAGGTCAGTTTGATTTAATTCTGCCTGTGTTTGACTTTAGTTTGTAAGGCTACATGTGATTAAAAGATTAGTTTGATGAGAAGTTCAATGCCCCTCTCAAAGTTGTCCATTAAATATGAAGCTAGCTTTTAGCTTAACTAAAGACTAAGATAAGAACAGGGGGGAAAGGCTAGCCTAGGTGTGTCCAAAGGTAACATAATCTACCTTCCAGTAGCTAATTTCTTACTACTACCTACAATGATGTTATAACTCAGTTATTTAATCCGTACAAAGTGTACCATGTAAAACACTAAGTTGTGGTTTTACCTTTTTTTGGTCCAGGAGCAGTGACTATTGTGGACTATGCTGCCAACGGTAAGTTAAACGTAAGTAGCTTCATATTTACTGCACAGACGAGAGTGGTATCAAAATTTTTCTAACATGTAAAAAAAAGTAATTTCCCAAAATGTTACTTCCACCATCTTTCCACCTGGGAAAAGTTTATCTGTGTGTGTGCTGGCGGGTTAAAGAGAGGACCCCACCTTAAGGAATAACATTGATTTTGGAATCATTGCTGATTTTAAAGTACGTTGTAAGGGAAAAATGGGTTTGTCCGGATGGAAATCAGCTCGATGAATCAAATTCTGCAAACTTTCCAAAGGGCTTGTGAAGATTCATTTATGGGAGGAACAGGAAAGATGAACAGCTGGGGATGTTTACTGTATCTGTAACTCATATTCATCTGTCTCTCCCTTGTTAGTGTTCATGTTGTAGCAACTACATTAGGACATTGATGAGTTGCCAAAACGCCGTGGGCTGTTCAGTGGTACTTTCAAACCAAAGAGCATGGCGTGGTAAGGGACTGGAAACACCCAACATTTGTCTCATGTCACAATTTAAAAGGGGGATGAAAAAGAAGAGTGTCCTTTCATGAAATTCTCTGAACTTCTGAAGGGAATTACAACCTACTACAATCTTCATAGAGCATAGTACTATGCTCTATGAAGATTGTAGTAGGTAAGGAATAATATAATCAATGAGCCAACGAGTGGAAGCAAAGTATAACACAGAAAATAGTTGAATATAAATAAGTAATTCAAAGATTTCCCAGCACCTAAGACGACCACAGCCCAAATGAGAAACCATGTGATGTGTTTTTAGCTCTAAGCCAGAACTTTGCACGTATACATGGACAGTAATAGCAGGAACCTGACTTTCAAACCTCGGCCTATCACATTTCTTTCATCAAACGAGGCCTCTGTGTTAGGGCAGGTGTGGCTGAAAACCTGTGGTTGAAAGGGAAGACAGCGAAGGAGGAGGAGGCCAACCCTCATATGAGCTGCCCTTAAAATAATAATCCTGCTTCACCCTCGACTCAAACCATTCTTTCCAAGTGATCATATCCTCATCATTCCCATGTCAGCAGCATGTGGTTAGAAATAATAGTGAGAGGCAGCCAGCACACCTGAATTCAAGATGAAGCATTTGGAGAGAAAAAACAATCAAAACGTACCTTTAAAAATCCATGGAAACACATTTTCTCAGATTATGGTGGGCACACACAAAGAGGGGTGTGTTCACTGTCTGACAGCTGCTATTATGTTGCTATTTGCTTAATAAACTCCACTTTAATTTTCTGTTCTGGCACATACATAGGTCTGGAAAAACAGAGGGAATTCCTCACCCCCCTCTTTTATTATTTTTTTTTCCCAGAGGTGGAGGTCTTATTAATCTTACCATGCTGTCTGGCCCAGCTGAATATATTTACTTAGTGTTAGGAGAGTGGCAGCCACAAAGGCAGGAATGTGCCTAAGTGTGACTTGAAAGCGGCTGTTACATTTTAATTTTTAACCCATAAAATAAATACAGAGCGACCCTGCGATTTTTATGAATGGTTGCATTCATTCCAAAACACGCCCACCAATCAGCAAACTATCCCTGTGGTCACGCCCCTTTGGAATGTCTAGGTTGTTGCCTGTGCGTTGATTGGTTAGAAGTATGAAGAGGGGCGGGGTCTCCCTGGGGCTCACCAGCGGGTATAAATGTGAGTTTAGACACTTATCCCGGTAGATCAACAAGGACTACGGTCTGAAAACCGACTCAAACTCAGTGTGAAACTAATTTAGACTAACAATCGTTCAGATTGTAGCTTGAAGATATTATTTTGTTTTTATTTGTATTTTATTACAGACTAGTCATGACATTTCTGATCTACCTGACTGTACTGACAACAGCCGTCACCACACAGGTAAGATGTTTCTTTCCTGACACAAACTCTGTGTAGCTGCAAACGATAAAAAAAAAAAAAAAAAAAAAAAAAATCTGATTGTATTTAAAGATTAGGATTAGTTTAATGTGTAGTCTGTCATGGATAATGTAATCAGGCGAGTCAAAGTGTGCAAAGTGTGACTAAACTTTGACCTGCAGGGGATAAACAGCATAAACATCCCCTGGTGTAAACACAATTATTATGTACAAAAGCTTTCCGACGTGTTTCATCTTCAAAGACTTATTTTTCATATAAAACCAACATCAGAGTATGACTTTCTGTCAGTGACCTTAAAGGGTGGATCTAATACAAAGTTTGGTAAATGGAGTTTAAGTGTAGTTATCACTCCAATAAAGTTTGTTATCCTTTCTGGTAATCAGCATGTCTACTCATGTCTCTCTCTCTCTCTCTCTCTTGCTCTCTATTCTTTTTTTTCTTTCTTTTTTTTTTGAAGCACAGTGACATGTTGATTCCCATAAACTGGAACAAGTTGGCTCTAGTGCCGAGCAATGACTCAAATCATGAGACAGCAGGGGACTGGGTACAAACTCTGAGCTGTCTAGACACTCAGGGCTGACTGTCCAGCAGTGACTTGACTTACAGTGGAGCACGGTGCTTTGCCAGTGGACAAATTCACAAACCTTGGAGATCATAAGAGATCATACAGAGTACAGAAAAATATGTACCAAAGCCAACAAATATCTCTGATGTTGTTTGAGATTTCTTTTCATAGGCAAAGAAAATGTTACCCGACTCCGATCATTTGCGTCTTGACTGATGATGTGATCTCCCTCCAGGTGACTGCTAGCTGCCCAGCAGTGTGTGAGTGCCCCAAAGTGCCCCTGGTTTGCCCTCCAGGAGTTAGCACTGTGCCAGATGGATGTGGGTGCTGCAAAGTGTGCGCTGCACAGCTAAACCAAGACTGCAGCTCCATGAGGCCTTGTGACCACCACAAAGGGCTGGAGTGTAATTATGGCAACGATGTGACCATGGCCTGGGGCATCTGTCGAGGTGAGAGAGGAGGGAACAATGTATGTTGGGATGGAAGGAATTTCACTTAGAAAAGGAAGGGAAAGGATCCTAAAGGGGGTGTAGTATTAACACGCATGGAAAAAGTATATTTAAAATAAATATGGTGAATGTGCTATGAAAGTCGAAAGGTTAAAATACTTGTACAAAAGATGTCAAAGAAACTGATGTTTACTGACCCTCTTTTCTATAAAGCCAAAGCCATCAGAGCTTAGTGATTAAACAACATGCAACCTTGCACATCCGTGAACAAGACAGGAGGTATTTTAATGAGTAAGAGATATTTTATGGCAGCAACAGGGGGTTTCAAAGATAAAAATACACTGTCCATCTGCACCATGCCAGTGCTGCCCCACAAACTATGAATAGCTGGTTCTTCATGCTTTGGAGACAAGGAGTCTGACACTTCCTGTCTCCTTATTTCCACTGATCTTTCTATCTTGGTGGTCCCCTGTGTGGTTTTGAACTGAAGTCATTGTGTGTTTTGGTTAAGTCAGGAAAGACTTGGCTCAATAGGGATAATTTTTGCTGTTGAAATGAAATCATTTGTGTGTGAAGTGTTATTAACATACCCCCCTGTAAGTGGAAGCACAATCATTGGTCCCTGTAGACTTTAAAGCATGTCCTGTGGAAAGATGCATCATTGACATACCTACAACAGCCCGGTTGTTTATTTGACAACCTGACAGTACATCTCACCACAATAAATTATCATTTAATTTATAAAAAAATGTGTCTTTCAGCAAAATCAGAGGGGCGCACATGCGAATACAACGGCAGGATCTACCAGAACGGCGAGAGTTTCCGAGCGGGCTGTAAACACCAATGTACCTGCATCGATGGTGCTGTTGGCTGTGCTCCTCTGTGTAACAACAAGCTGCCACCAGCATCCCCATCATGCCCCTACCCACGGCTGGTCAGGATACCCGGACAGTGCTGTTTCAGTGTGGACTGCCATAAGGGCACCTGGCGGCTACCACCTAAGCATCAGGTTTGTTTTTGCATGGAATAATAAAGAACTCTCTTAGTAAGGGACACAATTGGCAGAAATGATATCAAATGATAATATCAAATGGTGATGGTGCAATGTATTACCTGCTGCTGGTATATATCAAATGGTGATGGTGCAATGTATTACCTGCTGCTGGTATTCTCGATATAGAAAACAAAGGTCTTTGGGATGGAAGAGTAAAATCTACACAATAAAACAAGAAAAAAAAATTAAATATATATACATATTTATAGACATTTTTAAAATTAATTTTATTTATTTTAGAAATATGCCCAATATGATGAAATCAGATTGCTTTTTTCTGACTTTAATGCAAAATAAATCAAGTTTATTATCACATAAAACAAAGAAAAGCAGACACATTTAGAAGTTCTACAGACAAGCTGGCAAGCACAAGAAGCATTGATGTCAGGAGACTCTAACTGATATGTCAGGAGACTGAGGAGAAACTTATTTTCTTTTGGATAATTCAGTTTTATTTTTGAGCAGCAAGTCATTGAACTCGTGACAGTCAAACAACAAACAAAACGAGAGCCGTCTCTGAATAAATGGTATGGAAGTTTTGTGAATAATCACAGTAAAGATTTGAAAAATCATTAGTAATCTGTTTTTTTTTTATGATAGATAAGAATTTACATGCTTACAGAGACTTACTAGAAATTGTTCAACAAGTGCTTTAAATCATGACACGATTTATGTAGGTACAGAAGAGTAACATGCTTCTCCTCTGAACATTTGACCTGAAGTAACCCTTTGATAATTAGGGTGCCACAGTCTGAATAACACTGTGGAAAAACACACAAAAGATAGACATGACCGAGGCACAAAGGAATCTTCAGCAAATGGCACTGTCTCATCTTATCTCTTATCACAGGTACCTCCACAACAACACCTGCCCACGCCTCAGCACCATCCTGTCCCAAACCAGCCTGAAAATGAGCTGACCAATGAGCTTGCAGAGGTCCGGTCAAGCGGCTGGGAGAGTGAACATGGCTACAAACACCTACCTGGTGAGAGAAACAGATACTCAGAGGGGAACTTTTATTTTTTTTTTATCAAGGTACAAGTACAAGGTACAAGGTTCATTTATTTATCATTCTACAACACAGGGTTGTACAGCAAAATACAAGTTGTGGTAAGACAGCAGATATTTCCGTATTGCTTGTCAGAAGGAAGCTGATGATCCGAAGATAGATCACAGAGAAACTGTGTTTTATTTGCACTGAGTTTGGTTGTTTGTAACTTTAAGAAATGAAATGAAATGAAAACATGCTAAAATCTGCAAAATCACGTTATATAATCCAATTTGGTGGTTCTCAGACAGAGGTTTGTTTTAACAAAAGCCAAAAAAGTTTATCTGTGACCCCCAATATAGGTGCTTGTCCATAAGTTGTGACCATTTCAATTAATGAATGATTCCTTCTCAGAGTACTGCATACAATAATTCAATTCAGTTCATGCTTCAGCATGCTTTTTTCTGCTTTTGTAGCTGCGACCCCTCAGATTTGTCTTGTGACCCCTTGAAAAAGTCCTGACCTCCAAGTTGGGAACCACTGGTCTAATTATTGTCTATTATTTTTCTTTTCCATCTGCCTTCCACCCTTCTCCATGCCTCTGATGTGCCTCAGTATGGAACTACCTGAAGGAGAAGTGTCCAGTCCAGACCACTGACTGGTCCCAGTGCTCTCGCAGCTGTGGGATGGGCGTTTCCTCTCGTATCACCAACAAGAACCCACAGTGCAAGCTTGAGAGAGAGACAAGAATCTGTACCATACGGCCATGCACCGGCCTAACAGCCCCCACCAAGGTGAAGTAGACTGAAGGAGACAGACAGATGTAGAGCATAGGCTGAATATCCATAACGTCTTATCACAGCATATCTGTCACAGAGTGAAACCAAAACGCCTTGTGATAACACTTATCAATAAGGACTTATTTCACCTGTTATCTGTCCATGTCTGAGCACGCACGGAAAACAATACCTGCTTCTTTGTTCTTTGTTCCCCACTTAAAACTAAAGAGCAGAGGCTGAAAACGTCAAATCTATGCTGCAAAGAATGAAAAATTAGATGTTCTGGCCCTGGGTAAATATGCTCTTAGTGTAAAGCCATCTTTATCCCGAGCTTAAGAACAGAGATTATCTTAGCGGTACTTTCGGGAAGCTCTGCATCCAGTGGGAACTGGGCAGTGCTGATTTACTCAGTGGTGTTTTGGTGGCAGGCAGGCGCCTTTTTAAATATAGTCCCCCACCCCCGGCATTCCTGCCAAGCAACTGTCCATAGCTAGGCCCCGTCTGTGTACTCAGAGTCCAGGGAAGTGGTGTGTCTATATTAATCCTCCATGTTGGGGACACACACTGGGAGCTCTTTTCTCTGGTCTGAGTTCAAATCTCTGGTGCCAAAAAAGATCATAGGTGTTTAAACATTTATTTAACATTGGAGTGTCCTTTCATGTTAATCTTAAAATTAATCACTAAAATCTAAAATTAATCCTTCTCTCTCTAAAAGTAACACCTCTCTCAATCCCTGGTTTAGCAAAACAGTTGAAATGTGGCCCTCCTTAATGTGAAGCTGGTGAATTTTTAGTTTTTAGTCTGCTGTTATGTAAAAGGACAGGGCAGATAAAAGTCAAAGTTTATTAGATTTTGGTGAATTTTGCTCCTGAGGCCAATTAGGAAGAACACAGACCATGACATTCATCTCTTTGCTTTTACCATCCAAACACAGAAAGGGAAGAAGTGCACGCCAGCCCAAAAAGCCCCGGAGCCCATCCGCCTGTCCTACGGAGAATGTGTGAGCGTGCGCCTCTACCGGCCCAACTACTGCGGTGTGTGTACGGATGGACGGTGCTGCACACCACGCCGCACGCGCACCGTACCACTGACCTTTGTCTGTCCAGATGGCGAGCGTTTCCAGAGGTCAGCCATGTTCATCCAGTCATGTAAATGCAGCGACGACTGCGGCCACCTCAATGAAGTGGCCCTCCCTCCACAGCACTGGATGTACGGAGATACACACAAGTTCATAGACTAATAATGAGGATTTTTTTTGTTTTAATGTACTGAGGTCAACTTTCTTGCTGAAAGAAGACATTTCAAGACAAGGGGGCATTTTTCTCATCTGGCTCCAAGTGAATGAAGACCAAAGGCACCCACCTGACTGCCAAACTGCAGGCAGGAAGGGCCGCCTCGGTTCACAACCATAAAGGCAACCCTTATTGTAATATTATTGTGTGACCAGAGTGGATTGTACACTTGCCTCATCCTGTTCAAACAGACGTGGGACCTAAATTAGAGCCCTGAAGAAGCCCTTGGACTTCCTCTATTCTGGACTGATTGCTGGTTCAGGTGTGGGGATTTTTTTTTTCTTTCTTTTTTTTTTGAGACCTTCAGATCAGCCCAGGAGGAGGGACACTTTCAAGAGCAACAAAGCACTTTGTTTAGCACTGAAACTTTCTAACTATGACAGCAGTGCACAAGGATCACTTCACCTGCAACAATAGCTGCACATACTGATGGTGGATGACTCCATATCCCATAATGCACTGTGACTACTCTGTGACAAGCAAAAGAGTAACTTTTGCAGCTTTATGTTGAAAACTTAAGTACAAAGCAAAATGTGGACTTTTTATTCAAAATATATAACATTGGCACGTTATGGACATACTTTTCTTTTTGGCATGCTGACACGATAAGCCATCTAAATGTGCATTTACACAGTGATGAATGACACTGTTCACACGCAAGTCACAGACTGTTAAATGATAAGGAACGCTATCTGGAACCGACAAGCGTTCAGCAAGGACTGGACCAATGCCAACGGATTTCTTTATTGGGCATTACATGCAGTTTAGAGAAATGTCTTACACAAACCTGTACTTGGGAACTTATTTTGGATCAGTTTTTCTGTAAATATTTCATTTCTTTCCGGATCCAAGTTTGTAATATTGTCACATTTATACACTTCTATGGATGAAGACACTACAGTGTAGCTGTCATAAGTTTGTTGGTTCATCCATGTGATAAAAGTGGCTGCTGTGCTCAAGTTTCATGCAAGGTTTTATTTCAAGTCAACTTGTAAAGTTTCAAACTTGGCAGCCAGAGTAGACAACTGTTTGGTAAAACTATGTGATGATAGTGCCCTCTGCTTGTGAGGATAATTAACTGCAGTCAAAATGCAACAAAGTTTGTATTATGATACTGCTGTGTTTAATAACAACCAACCAGGAAGTTGGTATAATGAGCCCTAGAGGCAATCACACATCCGACATATTCAAATGTTTAGAAATGTGCAAAATTAAAATCAAAACCATTAAATAAGGTATAAAAACTTTTATTTCTTCAACCCAAACAATATATCCATGGTTTTAACAAGGAAAACATTAAAACAAGCACCCTGCAAAGACAGAATAAAAAAAAAAAGCTTTATCATAAACTTGCCAACATTTATGGTGAGAGAAGACTTTAAAATAAATGGTTTGTTTTTTTTCCTCCACCAATACAGCAACACCACGAGTCACCCACAATCTTCACTGGAAAAACACTTCAGACTCATCTGGACTGTTCAACTGCAAAGAGAAAAACAAAGTTTTAAAGATGTGAGATTACAGAAAATTACAAAACTGGATGTCACAGACCACTGCATTTATGTACTAACACGCTTTTGTGTCTAAATCTTTTGAAACCAGAACCAGCCTCCTTAGTCAATGTGTACCAGGTCTTTAAACACTGCACAGGACTTCAACTTCTGGAAGCTGCTGCCAGTTTCTGTGGCTTCAAGCCCCACAGAGTTATCCAAACAGTTTAGGACTAACACATTCGATTTGAGGCCGTCTGCTTCAATGTTTCCTTACCAGTAACAAGAGGAGAGTAAAGAGATTTGAATCCACATAAATGGGGTCACCCAAAATATTCTTGTGTACATAGACGTGGTTATTGAAAGTGGGCATCATCTAATGAGACCTTCTGTGAACAACAAAAGAACTTACTGTAGGAGGAGATGTCAATCTCGTCTGGTAGCTCTGCTACGTTGACCTCAAAGCGGTCTTGGACATCATTCAGGGTCTTAGCGTCAGTCTCGTCTGACACAAAGGTGACAGCCAGGCCTTTGGTCCCAAACCTGCCAGCACGGGCCACCTGAGGCACAGAGAAGGATGTTAGGGATTAAAAACAGGCAATTCCATGTTTATTAAATATTGACAAAATACAACCTAATAAATGAAATTTAAATTTGATAAGACAGCAATCAATGTGGCATGCTCTTTGTTTTACAAAGTGAAAACAAATCTCTGACAATATAAAATGATATTATATATGGACTGACTCTGTGAAGGTATGTATCAGAATCCTCTGGCATGTCATAGTTGAAGACGATGTTGACTCGCTCGATGTCCATGCCTCGGCCAAACAGGTTGGTTGCAACCAGGATCCGCCGCTGGAAGTCTTTAAACTGCTGGTACCGGGATAACCTGGGTGGCAGAAACAGGAAGAGAAATGAGTGAGATAATATTCTTAAGTCGGGACGACTAAGCATATAAACGGCAGCTGAGCATCTGATTTTCCACACAAATCTGGTTGTTTATTCCTTGCTGCTTATTTTAGTGTTAATATTTAAAAGTAGTGACCTGACCTAAAACAAATGACAGCACAGGAAGAGTAGGAAAGCTACTGCAGGATTCAAAGTGACTGGATTCAGAAAGGGAAATAAAGTAGCGGCACCTACCGCTCCTCCTGTGCCATGCCCCTGTGGATGGCGATCGCAGGGAAATTCTGCTCCACCAGCAGCTGGGACAGAGCCACACAGCGATGCACTGACTTAACAAAGATCACCACCTAACAGGAAACAAAAGAAACAGGCTGAATATTAAGCCTTTCACAAAGTGTATGAGAATATATATAATAATGTAAGTAGCTAGTCCTGTATCAGGATCTGGGTCAGCTGTACCTGGTTGAACTCGAGCACGTCGAGCAGGTCAAAGAGCTTCCGGTTCTTCTCGCTGTCCTTCAACTTGCAGTAATACTGCTGCAAGCCATGGAGTGTCAGCTTGGTCTCGTCGTCCACAAACACCTCCATGGGCTACCGAGCAACAGAGGGGAGCAAAACATTGATTAATATAATGAGCAATGTGATGAGAACAAAAACACTTTGTCAAAGAAGTTCCCTAAGGTTACTTTTTCTGATAGGAGTCTCCATCTTCATGCAATTTTCCAAACTTGCGCCAAGCTCTGACAAATTAACTGTGCATGGTGGTTCACTGAACCTGTTCTCCTGGACTGCAGCAGAGCCAGGAGGACTGACTGTCCTGACCAAGCCAAATCTGCCGAGGAGGATCACTTTATCCCTCTGATATGGCCACTTATGACACGAGCAGCCACAAGTGGGCAAAGCTAAGAGGGACTTTGCAACAAGCCGAACGGCCTAAACCTGTCACTTGTTGTTGATTACACACAACTAGAATAACCGAGGAAATCTTAATGAATTCAATGGCTGAACATTGAATAATAGATGCAATCTATTAATCAATTAAGAGATATTCATCCATAACCTCAGTCAGCAAAGCGCTACAGACATTTTTTAACCTTTCTATGCAGGGAGACACCAAGAGCCAGTCTCCTTTTAAAAAGAAGCCATAAGACCAACCAAAGACTGAAAAGCTCAAAGTTTAAAAGCATCTCAGTGGTGGTCTCATGAGGGAGAAGTAATTGTTGCCCTTTCCCAGGATAGAATCTGCATCCTTCCAGTCACAAGCCCACTTCTCTATCTGACCGTAACTACTATTCATAGTAACACATACATAAAAGAGCACATATTAAAACCAAAGTTTATGCTAAACAGCTAGAAGACATTGCTACTTGAATTATCAGCATGTTTAACATGTCTTTGACCAATCAGACAAAAGCATCAATATTTATGTTGGAGAAAGACTATTAATGAAAAGTGCATCACTGGGATGTGACTATTTACTTAAAGATTTCATTTTTATGGGATTAAATTCAGGTTGTAAAAGACAATCTCAGCTTGCAGCTCCTTTCATCTCTGCTCTATAAACACACCAAACTAGAGGACATGTTGCTGAATGAAACGCAGCAGGATTATTTTGAAAGATCAGTGAATCTTGATAACTCACATCTTGCATGAACTTCCTGCAGACAGGGCGGATCTCCTTGCTTAGCGTGGCACTGAACATCATAACCTGCTTCTCATGTGGTGTCAGCCTGAAGATTTCCTGGACGTCACGCCTCATATCTGTCAGATAAAACAAGAAGCTAGTCATTTCTTGAGGGATGACACAGTGAAATATATCTTTCATATTATAAAAAAAAGGGCGAATGCTACTCACCCAGCTGCTCCAGCATCTTATCACATTCGTCGAGCACAAAGTGTTTAATGTTCTTCAAGCTGAGGGATTTGCCGTGGATGAGGGCCAGAGTACGTCCTGGAGTTCCTACAACGATGTGGGGGCAGTTCTTCTTCAGGACTTCCTCGTCCTTTTTGATGGCCAGGCCACCGAAGAATACCGACACCTTGACAGTGGGCATGTACTTGGAGAAGCGCTCGTACTCTTTGCTGATCTGGAAAGCCAACTCTCGTGTGTGGCACATTACGAGAACAGAGACCTGGCATACAAAGAGGACATCACGGTTTAATAATTCTTCGTAGTGGATTTTGAGCTTAGGTAATGCTGGCTAACTTGTTCTCAGGACCTTGTGGACTTTCAACTAATATTTCAGAAGTATTTCAGTGCCAGAGTATTGGATTACTCTTTTACTATAAATACTAAAGTGTCATGCATACTCCATATCAACAAGCTTCTTAATGACACTTAGACTCTGTTATTGTAAGACAGGCCTGTCCGGAGCGTTCTCCACACAATGATGCAGACAAAGAACTTGGCAATGACTTCAGCTGCTGTTTCTGTTTAACCAGGTGAATAGGCCATTCCTTTCCAGTACACACCTTAGTAAGCTACATGTCTTCAAACCCAGAAGAAGAAATGCATGCTCATGCGCTCTCTTTGACAAGATTCAAAATGTAAAATTAAAATCAGGTGTCTTGAAGCACAGAATGGACATCCGGCATCTTATGGGGAAGACTCCCCTAACTGTAGAGTTGTAAAAATATAGGAGACAATTTTGTACTCTTTAGTGTCAAGGACAAGCAAAAACATAATGACAGACTTACCTGACCATCCACAGGTTCAATCTGCTGGAGAGTGGCCAGAACAAACACTGCTGTCTTTCCCATACCAGACTTGGCCTGGCAGAGGATGTCCATGCCCAGGATAGCTTGGGGAATACACTCATGTTGTACTAAAAAAACAAAAACAAAAAGCAATTATGAGTGAATGAAATTTTCCAGAAGAGACAACAGGACTTCATGTGGAGTTGTAGGACAAACTATGAACCTTCTGAGGGATGCTCAAAACCGCAGTCAACAATGGCGCGGAGCAGCTCTGGTTTGAGGAGAAAGTCTCTGAAGCCGGAGCTGTGGATTGACACGTAGGACCCCTTCACCTCCTTCTTGTTCGCTGGGGTCCCACTCTCAGGGGCTCCTTGGGGCTCCTCGTCCTCCTCATAGTCCAGAAGTTCATTGTCAACGTCGGTCTCAGCCATCTGTATGAATAGGAAGTTTTTTTTTTTTTTAATTCTCACAACTTTTCAAGCTCGTATTAGAGATGAAGGCCACGTGATATTATAATTATTAGATTATCACTGATTCCTAATTGATATCAGCTGTATGCTACAATGAAACCAAACACAGCCAGCTGGGATCAGCCACGCTCGCAGTCAGGTTCAATGATTAGCATGGTTAGCAGGCCGCAGCCTGTGAATGGCAGAAAAATAAATAACCCCAACATGAAAGCTCACATTAGCCAGCCTGTACGGTCTTGTACGACGGACGTGGTAAATGGGGTGAGCTGTAACAAATAATCGCCGGCCGCTGTGACCCGGCAGAGACAACCCACGCGTAAACAATAGACTCATTCAAACCGGCTAGTTAGCAGCTAGCGGCTAAGCGTTGATGGAGGCATGCACATTACTTTAAAGAAACATCACAGCTGGGTTGCTAACCTCTTTAACATCGTGCGGCTTTGTTTATAACCGTGAGAAAGACAAACACACTCACTGAGACTGAAACAAATGAAGCTACTCGTCTTAACTCGAAGCGGAGCTAACAGCTAACGTCGCTGCGTGTAGCATGTCAGCTACAAAAGCAAATCTCAGAGCCGCGCGCGTCATCACACGTCTTCATTCATAACAACAAAATATGTCTGCGTGCTGATTAGTTTGGTGTGAAAAGTGAGAACGCAATATTTCACCTTTCTGTGATATTTTATGTCCCGCCGATGTCAATGTGCGTGCTGCTGCTGCTTCTTCTTCTTCTTCGGATATTTTGCAGTAGGGCGTGCGGCACACTGCTGCCCCCTACAGGTCATTTGTAGAACTCCGTTCTTCTTCTTCTTCTTCCACCGAAGAAACTTTAAGATGCACACTTCCACCTACTGTACAAGAGTATTTAACATAATGGAAGCTAATCCTTATTATTTTGCTTTTTGTTTTATTACCCAACAATATTGTGTCAAATAAAAAGTGGTGACCTGACTCTGCAATGCAATTATTTTCTTCTACTGCTTATTGCTTTACAGCAAGGATGTCCAAAGTGCGGTCCGCGGTCAGATTTCATTCTCCTGTTGACATAATGAAGCATTTGAATGCACTAAACCTTTAAGGACATAAGTTATATATGTAGATGTGACAAAAATATTACTTTCTGACTGATCTTGTTAAAGACAGAGCAATAGTGATACTTTTTAATTCCAAATGTTAAACAGACTTGGCATTACTCATAATAAGCATGTTTAGAATGAACATCTTAAGATTTGTAACTTCATGCAAGTTTAACGTAATCTGTACAATTTATTCTTTGTTATCTGACTCCAGATGTGAAAGAAAGGAAGAACTGGTTTTTAGATTTGTTCACACCCGATTGGCTTAGATTTGGTTACATTGTACACTACAAAGATAAGTATGATAATGAAAACAGAATTGTTACAGAACAGTGCATTTGTATGTACCTTTATTGGTCATTTTTAAAATGTTAGTATGGCTTTTTCACATTGTCAAATCTCGTCCTCTCAAAAAGTTTGGACACCGCTGCTTTACAGTCATGTAGACCAAACCTCCACTTATGGGCAGCAGTAGCTCAGTCTGATTTGGCTTGGGAACCGGAGGTAGGCATGGACCAAAGTATGGAGGGTAGCTCGAGAGGTGCCAGTTCACCTCCTGGGCACTGGCAAGATGCCCTTGAACAAGTACCGAACCTCCAGATTCCACCAGGGTGTCGCTATGTGGCTGCCGACTCATGTAAAAACCTGAGTGAAAAAAAAAGAATTCCCCTCGAGGCATTTTTAAAGTATCTATTCTATACTACTCTTCTTCTAATAAACTCTACAATTCCCACACTGTTCACTGTCACTGTTCCTTTTCCCCAGTATGCACATTTGCTGCATTTTAACCCTGTGTGATCCATGAGTCTAATTCAGTGTATTATTTATGTATTTCATAATGTTTTGCAATGGGTTTTGATTTCATTAAATGATCTGTAACTCCAAATCCCCCCGATGTTATGTGATAACTGGTGCAGCATGATTCACAGTTTCTGTCCCTCCTCATAGAAAGATGCATTTTTGGTCCAGTGACCACTAACACCCCATGCTTCAGTGCACAGTGACCCCGTCTCAGCCTAGTTATTACCACATTGTCCCATTCCTCCGGCCAATTCTTGTATTTGTCATGTGTTTCAGTGTTGGCTGTAGCCTGAAAAATAAAACCTGCCTGCCCCCTTCTTTTTGCTGTATCATTGCTGATGTTTGTTGTATTAAGCTCTTGCACTTGAACTTTCCATTCAGTGCCTCAAAATCTAATTCCTTCCTACTGGCGACTCAGCTTTTCTTTCCCTTAAAGTCTACCCTTACATGAGCGGGAACAGTGTTCCCCAACTTAGATACTTGATTTACCAGAATCAAATTTCTACTATTGGATCTGGTCTGGCTCCACTTTGCTTACCGTTCCATAGTGCAGTAGAGCATACAATTATCTTTTCCTGGTCTGACTTCCTCCAGCCACCCAAGTGCCCACAAGATTGCCACAGGCTCTGAAGTGAAGACTGACACATGATCTGCTTTCCATGTTGTATCTTAATTTTGTGGACTGCTTATTCCTGAAGCTTTTCATTGATTCTTGGAGCCACTGGTGTAAATCTGTATGTGATCTGCTCAGATAGTCACTAATTTAAGTCACACAGTCAGAGTTACCTTTTATTGATTTGGTCTAATGTGGAAAACTTTACATCGAGTTCTGGGTTAGCAGGTGGCCAGCACACTTCCAGGCCTATCAACAAATCCATACACTTGCTTACTTTTCCACCCCTTCCCCAAAGTTCAAAATGCTCCCCCAACAAACAATTAGCAGTTCTTAAGAAACTATAACTCTATAATTTAAAAACTGGAAATCTTCACCTTCTCAACTCTAATGTAGCATATAATGTAGTAGATTATATGATTGTCCAAATATTCTGGTCTAAATTCTGGAAGTCTAAGTACATTATTTGAAATAACACCTGAAGGCATCAGTCACCCAATAGTGGCACCTGTACAGAAGAAACACCATCCACTTTTCCAAGGTCCGAATGGTCCGAATCATAGATGTCAGGGGAAAAGGTCAAAGCTACAATGTTTAAGGAAATATTATGGTTCATTATTTCTGTAGAATTTCCGTTTGTAATATGTATACAATGACCAAATTGTTCCTGCCGTCTTCATAATATAATACAGAGAAAATTATATATTACTCCCCACAGCACTCATCAAAGGTGTGAAAGCTAAAGCAAGAATTGTTAAAGTGTAGCCAGATCAGGTGGTGCACAGGCCTACAGTTCATCCAGGGTTATTCTGGAGAGGGGCGCCAAGAGGGCCAAGCACAGCCACAAGCTAAGGACTGACGACTCTGACCCCTGGGATGTGTCAAGGCAACACCTCTTTACCAACCTTTAATGCCTCTTCCCAGATCAACTTCACAGCCTAATGATATCTCTAGACACACTAAGAGTCTGTGCTGGACAGCTGACTGAGATCCTGGCCAACATCACCAACCTGTTGCTGGTCCAAACAGCTGTCACCACGTCCTTTAAGACCACCTCCACCATGCTGGTGCCCAAACACTCAATTGCAGTGAGCCTTAATGACTTCCACCCTGCTGTACTCATCCTGACCACCACAAAGTGCCTTGAGAGGCTGGCCTACCACCCACACTGGATCTACTCCAAATTCACTTATCATCAGAACAGCGGCATGGACTGACTCACTGGCTACTGGCTCCCACTTACTACCACAGCTTCACATACACTTACCTGCACTGTTTATGCCCTCACATATCAATACATTATATCACTGTCCATATATGTCTGCCTATAGTATTATATATATTATACAGTAAAGTTAAACTTAAATATAAAATATTCATGTGGGGAATTTTGTTCTTTGTCTTATGGAAGCATTGAGCATTTGCAGTGGTGACCTGCAGTATCAGGTTTTATCCACTTGGAGGCAACAAAGTAAAGACATTTGGCCAGATGACAGATGGCATTAAATGTAATTCAACGTGTGCTCATGTTTCTTATATTGAGGGCTCATTACAAAGACTGAGAACATCCCTCAAGGCTTGCCCATGGTAAAATAAATAAATAAATAAACAACCTAAAACCTATAGGGATCTAATCAGAAATGAATTAACCCCCTCCCAAATTTGTTTCACTCATTGAGGAAGGTCACAGGATAATTCAGTACATTTAAATTCAGTCCAGTTATAAAAAAAAGAAGATGAGACGAGTATGACTTTCCAAAATGGTACACTCTTGGGTAAAAATATTGTTTGTGAACACAGACAGACAGACAGACAGACAGACAGACAGAAGACAACATGGGCACATACAAAGGTTCTACAGTCAGGTAAAAGTTCCCAACCAGTATCATAAGAAAAGACGGTAAATGAAAAGGAAGATCTGAAATCTATGTCCAGCAATATCTTTGAATCTGGAGACTTTTTGTTACAAAGTACGAATAACAGTAGTCTGACAGAGTGCGATAAGCATTCATCATTCTATCCAACATAATTTGTTTCACACAGTTTCTGAGTTAACCATTACAAGGGGGTTTTAAATACAATCTAGAGTTTGACTCATCACAGAAAACAGGTCACATGATCTACTATAGAGTAGATTAACCTGTACCATATCACTGTTTCACAATCAGTCAAATATTTTATATTATTTATATTATTTATAATATATATCTTATACTTATACTACCTGACTTCCCAAAGTGACGCACAAATAGTTACTATTGAAAATATTTTCATCATATCATGTGTGTCTGCTTGAGGGAGAACATCATATGTCTGTATCATTCAAGGACTGTCACTCTTTCTGCCATGATCTTTGGTCACCGTGTTCCTCTTTTACAACCCCCTGTTGCTGTACCTCAGCTTGAGAGCAGTTATGGCTTTTCCACAAAATAGGTTGTCTCGTGTCCTGCAGTCCAATAATTGTGCACCTCATACACTACTGCGATGTGTTCTGATACTGGCAGGACTGATTTTGAAGTAGTTTTTTTTGTGATGGCTAAGAAGAGGACAGTGGCTACGGTATTTCCCTCTTAAAAGGTTGCAGATAGAGACAACAGAGACAACAGAAAAAAGAGGATGAAGTTTCCCTTTCAGGGTGTTTAAATCTATTGTCACTGTAGTGTCCATACTGTACATTTACACAAGTAGTAGTTAAGTAAAATTTTGAGATACTTGTGCTTTACTTTAGTACTTTATCTAGTTCTTCTTCTTAGCTTAGAGAAGAACTACATTGTTTTGATAGCTGTAGTTTGTTTTACAAATTAAGATTTACATACAAAACATCATCTTATAAAATAGGATGCATTGTTAACTACCCAACACTTACAGGCTTGTTTTTAAAAAAAATGCTATTTACACATTAATAAATCATCGATAACAAACTAGTATATAATACATTTAACATTTGTAATTTAAGTATATTTTTCTAACAATATCTATGTGTTTGTACTTACAGGTACAGGTATTTTTTTTACAGTGGAGTGCAGCTACATTTTATTAAGGATTTCTATGCATATCAACACTTTTCTGTCACTTCTGTCAGGTATTTCTAGCTCTGGCTGTCGGCAAAATCCATGGCTATAATAAACAGTAAAATGTGGCATTCATTTTTGTTCATTTTTCTGAAGTAACACTAAAAAATAGCAATACTGAACACGTGTGATTACAGTTGGTTGCAGAACCACACACATATAACATGTTTGTCACGTAATTAATCGTCTAGTTGTTCTACACATAGAAACTACATCCATGCTGTACATCCGATAAAGGCGACACCGCTGTATGACACCTGCGAGCCCCGCCTTCCCGCGGAATAAAAACCTCCGCTGATTGGCTGTCTGTGTTGTCCTTCCAAAGGGATTCCGCAGTCCGAGCACGCCATTGGCTGATTCACATGCCAATCATATCTCAGTCTGCAACCTGATTGGCTCGCTCCTCCTCGTGCTCTTCAGAAGGCAGAAAACGCCAGCCATTCTGTGTCAATGACTGATGCTGCCGTTTAAACCACATCCCTGCTCCGCCGCGCGGCTGGCATGGTTATTTTCGCGGATATCTAAAGAAACATTTCTCACCTCTTAATCCAGTTCACACGCACGCACACACGCGCGAGAGAGAGAGAGGAAAAAGGGCTCGCGGCCAGCTGTGCGACGCGGCGCTGCCTCCCGGTTGAACGGCGGCAGGAGGATGGCACTGCGCTGGACGGTCTCTCTGTGTTTGTCCTCGGTGGTCTATTAAGATTTTAATTAGCTGATAACAAACGTTTGACATTTACGACGGACTCGTGTGGCAGCGACGATAAACGCACCGCTCTGATTATGGAAAAGGAGTCCAGGTGAGCATTTGGGGGGTTTATTTATTTATTTGTTTATTATAAGGGTTTTTTTTATTATTATTATCCTGACGGGCCCTGAGGGCTTATTAGTTTGTATTATGTCAAACGGGAAACTAACATAGCAACAGAGGCCCACGTAGAAAAAAACAGCATTGGTTCCTGGTTATTAAAGCGTCGTCTTCATATGCTCCATCTATCTCAGTGTAAAATTCCACTGTACAGCATGCCAGCGGAGACACGGCCCATTCATTAGCCTATAAACCATATTTATTGCTAAATCATAGCATGTTGCTCTGTGCCATGTCCGTATTGTCTCCTCAGCAGTCTTCTGCTTTTTAACGTCGTGGCACAATCGTTGTTGTTGTGGGGAAAACCGGGACATTTAGTGCCGCAAAGACAGGGGGATGATGTGTCATTTTGGCCACAGATGTTGATCCAGCCGAGCCATGAATCGACTGCAGAGCATGTAAGGCCTGTTGTTTAGGCGTGCAGGGCCGGGATAATGAGCTGTCAATGTCCAAACAACTCAAGTCAATAGGATTAAAGGCTCTTCAGGTATGAAACTGCAGGACAAAGGACAAAGGATTGTCATTGTCATCTTTAATCAAGTAGACTTGGTTTCTGTCCACCTGTGTGTGTCTCTCTCCAGGTGTTTGTTGATCTGTCCTTGGTAACCATCATAGTCATTGAGCTCCTACCTGCCCACTTACTTCAAATCCAGCTGTTTTCACTGTAAACATCAAATCAGAGAGTGATTTGCAGGTAAATCCCTTTTTCTGTGTGACAGAGAACCAGCACAGCTTTGACACTGAGGAGCAAGTTTGAAAGAAATAGAGTTGAATGACTCTATGTTTTAAATCTAGGCCAGGCACGTATCATTTTTACCTCCCAAGTGGAATAAAAAAAGCAGCAGCTGACATAGTTTTGCGGGTAGAATGATGAAGGATACCGCTGACTAGTCACAAAATGGGAGAGCTCCCTCAGGCACTGAAAGGGGAAACTATTCAAGGAATTAATTATCTTACTCTGTTGATTATAATCAGGGCTTAAATGCCCCATGACTAAGGACATGTACCACTGAGTAATGGGTTCATCATATCGTCATATGAGAGACATAGAGATTACTCTCAGGCTTATCTGTGAAATCCACTCACCATGCAAAAGGCATCTCACACATTTCACTGTCAAGGAAACAGGTATCTGATTCTCACATCCTGGTGACCTTGTTTTTAAGTGCTGTCGCCTCGAAACTTCTTTATCTGATCCCATGATCGCATACGCTCACACACACACACACACACACACACACACAAAAGATTTTGTACTACATCTGTGGTACACAAGCACACCTTATCCCAGCTGAGCCTTTCCTTTGCACTCACTGCTGCTGTCACATTTTTCTGTATCTTCCGTGTGAGAGAGTGGTAAGCTAATAGGCTCTGGATAGCATCTCCAGGATAAACAATCCCTGAGTTGTGCGTGCACTTGTGTGAGTGTGTGTGTGGGTTTGAATTTGTGCATGCAGTTGTGTGTAGCCTTCATCAAGTACAGGAGGCATATCATCTTTCAGTCTTCTCTCTGTTCTGTACAGATCGCCTGCCTGCTGCTCTCCAGGTTTGTTATTGTACGTTGCTGTGTTTGGTTGTAGAACAGGAGCAACATGTCCAGGTCATAATACGGAAGGACTGATTGAATTCCCTCACGGCAAAAACAAAATGAGCCTTTAATAATAGTTGTACATGAGAGTGATGTTGCGTCTTTTTCCTGAGCTTACGATGAGATCTAACATCCAATAGTGGCTTAATCCAGCAACAGCACCTGGGATGAATCATCAAAGAAGAGCATTATGACTTTTTCATAAACTTGCATTTGTACCTGCAGTCAGCAGACATGAAGCTCAACGTCTTGTTTGTATGCAACTTCATTTTCCAGCTTCAAGGCATTGTTGGCTGAACACATATTAGCAGCTGTATCGTAAAAATAACAGCTTCAGTTTTATATGGTTACTCGACAAGCTTCATTCTGGAAAGCCTGCAGATGCTTCAGTGAAACTTATCCTCACAGTAGAAAAGATTTATTAAAATATGAGATTAATTTCGATTCTTTCCTGAGTGGCGGCTGGCTGTTTGACAAGGGTACAGTCTATAGATGATGAAGGTCCTTAGACAAAGTATAATATTTACTATAACAGAAGACTAAGAAAACTAGAAAACACACACATTTGAGAAGCAGTTATCAAAATTGTTGCCATTTTTGCTTTCAGCTCTAAAATATTAGCAGTTGTGAGATTATCTAAATCAAATGTCTGTGTCAGTGTTTGCTAAATAGAAGCACCATCCACACAAACAGTGGTCAAACTAAAGTATGTAGGTACATTTTTAAAGCCCTCAATATCGTCTGTCCCGGTTCATGCTGATCTAACTGGCTGCCTGTCGTGGTGCCGGCCTGGCCTGTGTGCACAGCACTGCACTTCATCTTGTTTGCTGACACATGAAAACAGGGAGCAGCTTGATGACCTGGCTGTCGTGGTTCAAGCTCACTACAACTGCAGCTCTCCACTTTCTACTCTATTGTTCCCGTAGGCTGCAGATTTGTAACTGGATCTGTGTCGCCCTGCAGATTTTACACCGACAGAGTCGTGATCTTATTTTCACACTGCTACATGTTGGATTTATACCAACGCGCAAATGAATAATGAGGCACAAATATGCGCAGGGCTGTTATACTGTAAATTCTGTAGAGAAACCTCATTCAAACTCATTTTTAAATCATTTGAGCTCTACTCTGAGTTTTGCCCTCTTTCTATTCATTCATCTGTTTCAATAGTAATTGGATCTGTCACCTTGCACAACATTGTTTCCTCAGGCAGCAATGGAAGTAGTCAGATCCATAACTCAAGTGAACACACCAGTACATTACTGTAATAATAATTCAATAGAAGTATAATCCTGCATTCAAAATCTTACATAGCACACACAAACGCAACTTTTATTAGATTGTTAATACTGATGTATTTACGTGTAAGTAGTATCTTTCTGTTGTAGCCTGTTGATAGAGTTAGCTAGTTTAGTCCAATGCTCATCCAAAATGGGAGGGAGATTGTGAAAAACATATGAAATGTTTTGCTGTTTTTCTATAATTTTTTTTTTTTTGCTTTATTGTGAAATATTATTTCATATTATTATTTTTTTTACCTTTTTGGGGCATCATATAGTTACAGAAAGGTCTGTAGCTATATGAGTCTTTGAGTGAAAACAACTCAGTCATCTTAAATGTGACACAGAGTCACTGGTTTAATCTTTAGCAGCGCATTGTATAAGATTATCAAATGCACATCGAAAAATGCAGTATTTCAATTATGAAGTGTCACAAACAGAAAAGTACAAACACATTTCAGCACTCCTTAACTGAGTGGCTCTAACTAAATAATGATGATAGATATTTTATAAGCAAACATGATTATGGCTTTTCTTACCACGATTTGTGATTTCTGAGGTAGTTAATCTGATCTCTGTACCGAGCATTTCATCAGCCAGGTCAACGTACTGTTATTGTTTAAAATGAACATGAGGGAATGATTTACGTTCAGCTGAATCTGTGGGAGTATGATTAACAACACCGATGTGAGAGAATGAGGCATTTTGAAACCTGTGTCGTCACACTGTGGCTGATGATGATGCTTCCGTCGCACAATCAGTCTGTAACATGATGTGTCAGCTAATTCGTCTTCAATGTGGAAGTGGAACGATTTTTACAGCACAAACTAGGTGGCCTTTAGATTGGTTTATAATATAATGTTTGTACTTATATTTGCCAGAATAAATGAGGCCTATAAATCAGAAATCAAATTCAAACTGATTCATACTTCTACAGGTTGGTCTCTTTTGCAGATCATCTCAATAAAAGGACAGTTTCATTTTTTTTTCTAAATTTCCCCAGGATGCTTAAAGTAGTTATGAAAACAGGCTTAAAAAAAAAATCTAATCAAGTTCATTTTCAGTTAATGTTTGTGGATTCCTTGTGTTTGACTGTTTCCTTGTCTCACAGCCGTTTCTAAGGCAAACAGCAGATGTTTGTAATCAGAATGGCTGATTAAAAAGCAGCTTGGCTTCTGATCAGTGTTTGTGATGACGCTGCTGGGAATGTATGAAATAAAAAGATAATATAATGAATGCAGCGGGGAAACTAATGTCAGTCATTGCTTCAGCATCCCATTAAGCATCAGCTACGTGCCTGCTGTAGCACCCAGTTGTCAGCATTTATCCTCCGTGACACGCTCATGTAATCCAGTTTTGAGATTAGTGAGTGATTAGTGAATGTTACAGTCTGTTTTATCAAGCGTCTATTTTAGTTATGTTAAATACTCTGAGCAGTGTTGGTACTAATGCATTGAACATTCAGTGATAGAAAAGAGCAAAATACTTTAAACTTGTACTTGAAAGTAATTGATGGGTTCCGAGGATGGCTATTTCTGGACAATTTCCTCTCACAGTGGCAGGGCAACCGAATCTGGAAAGGGATACTAACTAAATTTAGAGCAGGAAAGCATTAGTCATTTAAATGAACGCAGTCAGTAGATTTAGGGGACCTGGAAAACATTTCTTGTTATTGTTGCTTCGATTGGCCTAAAAGTGTGTCCTTTTCATTCAAGCTTAATGAGAGGGAGAGACAGAGACACAGAGAGAGAGAAACAGAGAGAGATCTCAATAATGTAAACAGTACAGTTGCTACATGAGGGCTGTTTGGAGAACAGGCTCTCATTACTATAATGATGATGCTGGATGGCTGATGTGCCATTCATCCTCAGTACACATAAACTGCTATGTCTGGTTCACTGTAGAATAACTCAGGCATCAGTGGTGGATGAAGCACTCAGATTATTCACTTAAGTAAAAGTAACAATGCCACAATATAAAAATACAAATAAAGTAAACATTTACATGTCTTATGGAGTACTGCTGCATATGTAAAAAGGGTTAAGTAAAGCCTTTTGTGGCTGCAGAGAGAGCTGCATGAAATCTGACAAATGGCCTCAGGTGATGTCACTTGAGTCAGCTCTTGTTGGGCCTGAAATTTCTGTAGCCCGCTCCTCGTCTCTACTCGAAGCTAGCAGCTTGAGGCTTTATTAGCAGCTAGTAGCACAACACAAGGAAGAAGTGCAAAATTCAAAAGTACACTTTATGTAGAACTGGCCCTGTTGCATTGTTGGATCACAATTGTATTAATATGTATGTGGTACTTTAATATTTTAGTCAACATGGGGCTAATTATTTACTGTATTGTGCTCATATAGTGTTGGGTAGTTACATTTATAACAAATCATCATATATTATAACAAGTAATAAGTTTAACATGTGAAATCTTTATCTGAAAACTAGACAATAACTGTAGCTGTTAATAAAATAAATGTAGTAATATTTCCTTCTGAAACAGTAGTAGCATACAATAGAAATACTCAAGTAAAGCACCTACAAATTTTACTAGAGTAGATGTTTCCACCGCTGTCAGGCAGTTGTTATCGGCCTTTTAAAAGCCTCCTTTCATCGTACACATATTGATTAGTATCTACTTTACACCACTGCCCTTGTGCACTATACAGTATGTGGAGTGTGTTTAACTTATCAATATGTCTGCATCATTGCTGTCAGGACTAATTCCATGCACCAGCTCAAGCTAATCAAGTCATTCTGGTTCCAGCTATGGCTTTAACAAACATTAAGGGAAAGCGCTTTAAGCACCAATATCAGGAACAAAAAAACTTCCCTCTTTTACAATAGGACACTCTGAGCAATGTCGAGCCTAACGGCAGTCACAAGGACAGGAGATGAATAGCGTGGAAATTAACAGTCCACGTGGCAGTAACCAAACATGAGATCATGAGTTGGAACAACAGTGAGGTTAGCATCTATAGATTATGGAAGATACCCAAGGGCGAGACACACATGAATATATAGAGAGGAGGAACAGGGTGACACACTAGCGAGGCTGGGATTCCTGTGAAAAGCAGCTGATTTCTGTTTTTTTGTTTGTTGTTGTTGTTGTTTTTTTCCCATAAATTGCTGGTCAGGATTTTCCATTTTTTGTGTGTGCATTTTTTTTCTCCCCGGCCTCTGGGGAAATGATTTACACCAGAGCAACTGATAGCATGTAGTATTATAGTACAGCTTTTCTTATTTTGCAGAAAGGGAAATATGGATTGATGTGTTGTTGGTTGGTCTTATGAAGAGATCGGTTTTTTGTCCCAGGCCTGTTCAGTGTCACCAAGCACAGATGAAGACCGTGAAAAGCTCCTTCACACAGATGAAAAGTAAATCAGTGCTATACATCCCGCGCTAAGGTTTGCATTCAAACCATGTATACGACATTAAAAGCACGGAGGGGCAGAGGGGTTGTGGGTTCATGTTGAATAACTAGAGGTGCCGTGTGTGTGTGTGTGTGTGTGTGTGTATTAAGGGGGGGCAGGAGAGGAAACAATAGCGTTGTCTGTTTCTGTAGACAGTGAGAGCTCAGAGAGGATGCTTCCAGGCGTAGATTTTACACAATACCATAGTTGTGCATGGTGACGTTGGTCAAGGAGAGCTTAAATATAAACAAAACAAACAAAAACAAAATGGTGCTCACACACACACACACACACACACACACATAATGAGGTGAAATATAAACATGCATACACCAAGCATGTGGGTGCACATGCTAAACGGTAACAGTGATCTTTCATGTAGTGCACACACAGACACACTAAACACGCTTGGAAACACAATTTTAAATGGATTACAATGAAAGCCCCTCAAACCCTCCTTTATCTCTCAGCCCTCTGCAGTTTCTCCCAAGTACACAATGACATTACAGCAAGCCTGCTGTCATATACAAAGCAACAGCCAAGCTCAGAAAATCTGTCTTGTTTTGCTTTGTCAGGGACCTTCACAACGTCCTTCCATTAACCAGCGTGTGTGTGTGTGCGAGAGAGACTGCTGCATGACTCACACCTTTTACAGTGTGGTCTGGCCACAGTGACACAGCTGAATAGCCCTCTGTAGCACTAAAACCTCTCTCTCTCCTTTTGTTCTTTCACAGGCTGATTCTTAAGATGTTTAAATGGCACTTGTAGTTTCTTTTTTTTCATGAACGTGACATCTGTTTAATCTGGTGATGTCCTTATTAATGGCTCCAGATTACTGTCCCACCTGCCAGTTTTTTTTTGTTTTTTTGCACTAAATATAAAATGTAGAGGGAAAAAATGTGATACTTGCTGTTAACTGTGCAATGTGGATGCAAAGTCTTAGTGGGGATTTCTGTAGTAGTCAGTGGAAGTTGACCTGCTCAGGGAATATTTTACCATAAATCTTGCAGAGATTGAGAGATTCAAATTATTGGCACATATTTCCGTATTGATTGTGGTTCTGTATCACTAACAATTTAAATTCCTTAATAAAAGAAGATGGCCATGGAAGCTGGTTAACAAATTAACTCAGCCAGCAGAAAGGACCCTCAACAATAATTTAAACTCAGTAGATAGGATCAAACTCTTGTCATGAAGCAGCAGTGAGTGAATGCTCCATCCAAAGAGAGTCGGCCTCATTAACGTCAGATTGTTTCTCTCTCTTGTGCCTTTTGATCCAGGCTGGCCAGAAGGGTTTACACAAGCTGCTGTGTACAGTCACTGAAGGGTTTCTTGGTGTTGAGATCAAGGTGAAAATCTGTCAAGTATCTAGTACAGTTATAAATTTTGCCAATAAAAATAGATATCACTTCAGTCTCATCGCTGGGATCGAGGTGAATATACACGTCGAGGCAGATGCCTCACTGCCTTAGGCTCATCCATCTGCCAGATGATGTTAATCTTGGAAGGACAGGCAGATTGACATTTTTAATTTCAGTTTTAGGATCGTTGCAATAAATTCAGCCCCTAAGAGGTGGCTTGGCTTCACTAGAATAACTTAAACCTCTTCAATCATTAGCCTATGGTGGTGAAATTACTTTATTATGAAAAGGACGTTATTTCAGATATGTCTTTTGACCGAGCTGTGTTACAAATGTGATTGGTTTCATTGGCTTGTTAATGGCTCTTTTGATTGGGCTGGTTTCTGTGCATGAATGTGGTCCTTGTCTCGTCGCCATGCAGTGTTTTCCCTGTTCAGACTGTTATTATGCTCCTCTCTTCTACTGCAGGCTATTTTCCTGCTCTCCTTGTTTTGTGGTGTGTTTCTGCATCATATGCTTAAAAAATGATCACAAAGACTAATGTATCTTTTATTCAACCTTCATGGTTGATTACATCAATTCTTCAATGCATTGTTTTTAAGTTTTCAAATACGTAGACAGTTTGATATGATATTTATCGATCAATTTATTGTGTTGTTCTTGTTGAGTATGTTCGATGGCTGTGTTTGTGTATGTTGTGTATTTTATTTAATAGCTGGGATTTCTTTCCTCTGCCTCTGAATTTGTTATATTGTATGTGTGTGTGCGTGTGTGTGTGTGTGTGTGTGTGTGTGTGTGTGTGTGTGTGTGTGTGTGTGTGTGTGTGTGTGTGAGCAGAGCCAAAAGTAATTTTCAATGAGCACCAGCAAAAGAGATGCCATCCATTATGCAGAGGAGAGAGAGAGTCAGGGGAGCAGACCGTAGCTCCACATTTTGCTTCCTATTACAGAGCAGCAGTTTGGCCTTTTGGATCATTTTCTCTACAGACCAATTGCAACTCTTCTTCAGCTTCTCTTTGGTTGCGAGCTGCAGCACACAGCGAGGCGTGGAAAGAAACAGAGCCTATACATATACAACATAAAGTGCGTGTTGAATGTGTCTTTGTGCTTATTGCTTCTCTGGTAAGAAGCTTTAGCAGCTGTCATATGCAGCACAACAGCTATGCTTGGGAATGTTTGTTTTTCTCTGGCATGTGTGAAAGCTTCACACCATCTCTTAATATTCAGCTCCCCTGTCTTGTGCATGTATAAGATTAATATGACGAAGGAAAGCAAATCACAGAGTCTGGATGTGCTAACATTAGCAAGTTAAATGTTGCACTCAAGATACAAATTCCTGCCCTTTGTATGCCCTTAACTCATTAAACTTGGAAGATACACCCATTTTTATTATTGATTATTTAAAAAAAATCTATTTACAATGCCTTAAGCCCAAACCAAGCAGTTGCATCAGTTTGTTTGTTTCTTGGTGTGAAGTCACATCTCAGTTTTACATCAGAAGCTGCCTGGACTCTTCTGTTTCTTGCCAGTGGCTTTAGTTCTTTATAAGCTCTGTGACACCTGCTTCATCTCTCTGAACTCACTCGATTATTCATCTAATTTATTTATGATCCAATTGATTTATTATCTCTTAATACACATCAAGCACTCAGGGAGTGTGACCATGGCGGAGTCCCTCTGAAAGCCGAAAACTGTGATATTAATTGAACAACAGCGTATCAGGTCATTATGTTTGTTCATTACACTGCTGACAGCTTTGTTCTTGCTGTTTCTGTTCGCTTTAATCTATAGAGTTTGTTTACATGGTCGTGACTGGGAAACTATCTGTCTTAGTGTGAAGAAAAACAAGCTCTCTGGTAAGCAGAGTGACCGACCATGATGTTCTCATTTAGGATGATGTCATTACAGTGACTAAGAGCCACTCCTTCAAAGTAGTCATTTGAAACAGGGAGGGGCGTTATTGGCATCTTCGTGTGCATTGCAACAGTATCACCAGTTCACTTGTGTGTTCAGTACACTGAGCCAAACATGACATGCTCCTCCAAATTTAAAAAAAAGTAAACATAACAAGCTAAAAATCCAAATTATTAGGATGATTGTAGACAGGGAGGCCCATGCTGGATGTGGGTGCCATTCAACCAAACAATACTGCTATATTTACTGAAGTTATTCAAAGTTGAGTTCATCCCATTGAATTGAACTGATTTGTGGCCATCCTTTTTCATTCAGCTTCCTCTGTACCCATGACAGGTTTGAAGACCTCTGATCATATTGGCTTCAAGGCCATCCAGGCTGCCATTCAGGCTCGCTGAGGAGGGAGACCAACAGTGAGACTGGAAGACCCTCTTACTACACCTGTACTGTTTTACCCATCCCTCTCCATCGCCACCGCCATGTCTATACCCAGCAGCAGTCCAGAAAGAGAGAGCTCCGGTGGGGCGCTCCCTCAGCTAGAGTGCCCTTCTTCCCCGCCCGGCATGGATCCAGACCCACTGTCAACAGGCAGCCCAGTGCTCAGCCCAGACTCATCTTCCCATGATGCAGTGCTGTCAGCACCAGCGGCCTCCCCAGCAGACTCAGAGAACCTGAGTCCCGATGAACTGGAGCTGCTGGCCAAATTGGAGGAGCAAAACAGGTGAGTCATCCAGAAACATTAAAAAGTAAGGAGGGGACAGCATTTTCAGTTCATGACACTGACATCAGCTCAGTTATCTTGTGAGTTACATAAAAAGTTACAATAGACGGTCATTGCCTGAAGCCTGCCTTTCTCTGCCTGTGTATAAAATTACAGACTGATTGCTTAAAAACAAATTACCAAGAATGTCAAGTCTTAACTCTGCATTTGTGCTGTATGAGTGTGTAAAGTATGGCAGGCCTGCGTACACTAACTAATGTCTGTGTAAGGGGAGCAGTTGTAACAAAAGTAATCATTATGTTAGGTCAGTGTAGTTGTACCCTGTAAGGTAAATAAGTAACTTTATCCAAAGACAGTGCATGAGAAAAGTCGATTAACTGTAGGTAGATCATGTTTGAGTTTATCGAACAAGAATCTAGATAAAAGAACAGGCAAATTCATCAAATTAAAAGTTTAACAAGAAGCAGAAGCTCAAGTGCAAAAAGTCATGACAGGTATCTGTATCTGATCTGTATAGCCTGTTTGTAAAACTCCGACAGTGGTTATCGACTAACTAGATAGCTGCCCTGAAATCTTTAAAGTTTCACTAGGAACATGTATGGAGCAAAAACACATTCACACACCACCTGGAACAAGGAACAAAATGCATGAGTTGTGATCCCAGATATTTTCTGCATTAAGCACCAAATATTGTGCAGCACACAGTCAGAGAAAAAAACTATGGAAGGATGAACGATGTTGCAGAACAGAAACTTTGTCCTTCACAGACATCCAAAAGCTTTTAAAATGAATTCCTGCTTTTCAAGAGGACATGAAAATATCAGATATTGCTGTATATTTGTGAAGCTTAAACTGATACTCAAAGTCTATCTTTTGAGTATGAGAAGATCAAGATTAAGAAGTGTTTTTATCACTATGACAAAAAAAAGTAAGCATACAGAAGGATTGCAGAGAAGTTTCCATCACAAGTCTAAGCAGTATGCAGCCACTGTGCTCTATTAAACATTGAAACTAAATGTTTTACAGTCACCTTTTAAAGCCTGCAGGGTGCAAGTGTTTCATACTCAAATAATAGATTTCAAGGTGCTTTGGCAGTGGTTACAGTGACTCCTGGAGGAATAGTATAATACTGTATTTTGCTGCATTTAGACAAAGCCCCTTTGCATGACAGATTGTGATTGTTCAAGGTGTGTATGCACCTGCCCAACCCAGCAAAAGGATTTGTGTAAAATGACCACAGGCCAATGTCAACTTGACCTAGAATCACAAATCTGTATGCCCTACATCTAGAAGAAATACACTGGGTAACAAGAAATGGGTATGTAGGTTAGTGTTTTAGCAAACACTGAAAAGGTGGACACTGGGAACACTACCAGTACTTTTCAGAAACTTTTCTGTTTACATTTTAAATATGCAAAAAGGAAGAACAAATAAATACAGTGCATTGTACAGAGATTTAAGCATTGTTGCTTCTTAATGTTCAAATCAAAAAGGAGATTATGAGGAAAAATTTGTTTGTAAAAGAAAATTAACCTGTGTCTGTCCCTTGACATAACAATCCCCTTTTTTCACATTGTTACATTGTTAACCGAAGATTGTCTTAATCAACGCTTAAAAAAAAAGGTCTTTCCATCCGAGAAACACCTCAGCCATAAAACCAAATAAACCTTTAATTCTTACTGGAAAGTAAAATATGTACATGTGTTCTGGATGCTGATGTATGTTCTCTCAGCAAGCTCAGTATTAAATCAGTTCAGGATCCGTTACCTCAGGGATAATATCGAAAAATGCCATCACCTGAAGGTTTAATCCCACACAACAAAGAGCACCAGGTTCTCCAGCAGGGAAATGTCTGTATCGCTTTCATTAGATTTTTAGTCCAGCATGGACTGAAATGAAAGGAACTCACTTGAAAAAGAAAAGGGATGAGCAGCGTGATATTTTAGTGGACACATGCTGTAAAAGTCTTCTTCCAGCTATCACATGTTTCAGCAAAGGACTTAAAGTGCAGGATGTAGGAGTCAACTGACTTAAAAGAACCAGACATTCAAGGTCAAAGTGTTAATGAACCTGAAACACCCTCAGGGTAAAGAGTGGTCTCTTTAATCACATCATCTCTGCTTCCTGCTGTCCTGAAGCCCTAAACATTTAAAGGAATAGTTCAAACGTTTGGAAAATACTCTTATTTTCCTCTCTTGCTGAATATTAAAAGAGAGGACTAACAGCACCACAACAACATTTGTAAGTGAAGCTACAGCCAGTAGTAACGGTAAAAAAAACAGCAATAGTACCTGTATGGCTCAGAAAACAACATATTTTATTTTGCTTGTTTAATCCACACAAGAACTAAGGTGTAAAAACAAATTGTGGTTTCTTATTTTCTTGACTATTGACTATTGACCACGAGCAGTGACCTACTACTGTAGCTAAGCTAACAGTCTGCTTCATAAGATGAGTGGTTTCGATTCTCTCATCAAAAAATCGAATTGGCTTTCACACAAAATGTATAACTATTTGTTTAGCTCACGATAATTTGTGAGAAATGCTGCTGAAGTCTAGTCTAGTCTTAAACTCCTCTGTTAAACTCTTTAAACTCTCTAAAACGGTGGACTTGGATTGTGTCAGCAGTCCATGAGAATGTGTTTAAACTTCTGAACCTTCTCATCTCACGACCAAAGTGACAAACATACTTTAGAGATAGATTTGTAGCTTGGCATTTGAAACATATAAAATATAGCTTATCAGTGTGACTCACTGGTAGCTGAGTTAAAGGCCAGTCCTTTTCCGTCACTGTCATAGCCAGCTGTATGTGTAAAATCCTCATGGGTCTCTGATTCTGTAGTTCATTTAGGAAACAAGCCTCGTGGTGCTTCCACAAACTGTACTGATCCTCACAATGTCACGTTCACCTCAATGTCATATCTACCTGCCGTGACTCCTAATGCACATCTTAGCTCTCCAGTGTATGTGCCGCCTTGCATGAGACAAACATGCTGTGCCCTGTAATCTTGTGTCTTTTCCATCAAAAATAATCAATTGTAATTTGTGCTTCATGTCCTCATCATCTGTTTCTTCCTGCAGGTTGCTTGAGGCTGATTCTAAATCCATGCGCTCGATGAGCGGTTCACGGCGCAACAGCGGCTCATCACTGGTGTCCAGCTCCTCGGCCTCCTCCAACCTGTCACATCTGGAGGAGGATACATGGATCCTGTGGGGCCGTATAGTCAACGAGTGGGAAGAGTGGAGACGCAAGAAGGACAAACTGCTGAAGGTGGGAATCAGGGACGGGAGATGGAAACATTATGGTGTCACATGCAGCATTTTCCTCAGCATGAGTCATTGAATATAATTTGAAATGAGATCATCAGTAAGGAGATTATCATCCTTCTCATTTTATTTTTGCATCCTGTTGGTCAGGTTTCACAAGAAGTTTACAGAGTCGGAACAAAACAGAAGGAAGGCCCTGTAAATCCCTGACTCATTGCACCTTTTATACAGAGGCCAGTTGGCCATCTATATTCACACACAGACTTTGCCACTGGTCTGTTTTTATTCATAAGGTTATGGTTGTGTGTACATGTGTGTGTCAGAAACATGTAGCTCAGTGCTGCGTGAGTGCCCAAGGGTGTATTTTTAGCTGACGTTCCCCTACAAGTGCAGTGCACGTATTGGTTGCACTAGACCAATACGCCTCTCTCTTCATCCTCTTTCTTGCTTCCTTTCCTCTTTGTGTCCCTCTGCGTCCTCTGTGACAAAAAGAAAGAAACCCAGGGGAAGAGAAGATGGATGACGGGATGGAACAGCAAAATGAGTCAGGGAAAAATGAGAGGATAGACAAAGCAAGCAACACGATACTGCCTGCAAACTCTACAGACACAAAACATAAAATAGTTTGGCTTTAATGAAAAACATGAGTGGGTGAAGAATTGTTGTAAAGAGTGATGGATCATAATGTACTGAGTGGCTGTAATTATGAAACGATACTAAATTGTCTTTGTAAAGATATCTATTCATCATTCTCTAATTGATTTGTCTCCTCTCATCTACTTGCTTCAAGAGATGTTTAAAATTGCATACCCCACCACATAAACAAGCGAGGTATTAATCCTCTTTATTGTCTCCGTCTGTCTCTCTTTGCCCTCCAGGAGTTGATCAGAAAGGGCATTCCCCATCATTTCCGGGCCATCGTCTGGCAGCTGCTGGGCAACGCCACTGACATGCCGGTGAAGAACCAGTACTCGGAGCTGCTAAAGATGTCGTCCCCCTGCGAGAAGCTCATCCGCAGAGACATCGCCCGCACCTACCCCGAGCATGAATTCTTCAAAGGCCAGGACAGCCTGGGGCAAGAAGTCCTCTTCAACGTCATGAAGGTGAGCGCTGCGGAGTTTTACATCACCTCAAGGTCTGAACTCCTCAGTCTTGATATTGAATGGATATGAAAATGTGAGACTCATTTAGAAATTTGCCATGCGCTCACTTTAAGGGCATGGTGTGGCTCAGCTGTTGATACATGAATTGTTCCACTCATCTGGAACAAGTACAAAGAACCCAAGTTGATGCATGTACAATGTACAATCATGTAAAACAGAGTGCGTCTGGAAAATACATAACAATAATCAAACTAGAGTGTAATTTATGGCTTTAATTCACATTTCGCTCTTGGTGTGTTACCTTCTTGATGTAACTTTGTTCATGAGACAAAATCTGAAGGGAAAATTTGTTGGAGATTTGTTGTTGACAACCGTGGAAACAAGCTTGTTGGCCAATTCTCACATCAGTCGAGTTCCCTGGCAGCTCAGCTGTGCAGGAAATGAAGGGACCTCTGGTGACTTGTTGATCCTGTTGCTCTTGAGTCTGGATGTTCAGTCAGGATTACAGATGTCATCTGTTAAATGCAACACGTAGCAAATGTGTTGTGTAATGAGTGTGTGTGTGTGTGTTTTCAGGCATACTCTCTGGTGGATCGAGAGGTGGGCTACTGCCAAGGCAGCGCATTCATTGTTGGATTGCTGCTTATGCAGGTAATGATTAAAGAGTTAAAGAAAATGGTCCATAAACGATTTATAATGAGGATATTGTTCCTAAAGATTCAATATAATATGTCTGAGCTTCATTGGAATCAGTCACAATAGATTTCTCTGATTATTGCCACTAAAAACAGTTGATTATGTAACAGATTTTACAGGGAATTAAGTTGTCTCCAGAGGTGAAATCTGTGAAATATGGGTCTCACTGTTCAACATAAGCTGTGTCTAATTTATACTCAACGAGGGAACCTGACTCACCTCTCTCTCTTCCGTCCTAGATGCCAGAAGAGGAGGCGTTTTGTGTTTTTGTGCGTCTGATGCAAGAGTACCGCCTGAGGGAGCTGTTCAAACCCAGTATGGCTGAGCTGGGCCTCTGCATCTACCAGTTTGAGTATCTGCTACAGGTAAAATCCAGCAACAAACATGATGCATGCAGTGTGACAGTCCTCCACAAAGGGGCAGCAAATCATTCATTTATATATCCAGGACATCACTATCTCTGTATGTCCTTCTGACTATATTTTAGATGTTTGAGTCTTAAAATCTTTTTTTCTTAGGAACAACTTCCAGAGCTGAACGTCCATTTTCGATCCCAGAGTTTCCACACATCCATGTATGCCTCATCCTGGTTCCTCACCCTTTTCCTCACCTTTCTCCCTCTGCCTGTCGCCACACGTATCTTTGATATTTTCATGTATGAGGTAGGAGACATTATGAGTATCTATTTTGAAGTATCTGAACATCTTTTTGACTGTGTCTATTATTTTAACTCAGCACATAATAAGATATATGACCTGTCTGCAGGGCCTAGAGATTATCTTCCGAGTGGGCCTGGCCATCCTGCAGTACAACCAGACTGACCTCATTCAGCTGGACATGGAGGGCATGTCACAGGTAAGCAGCTGGAGCTTAACTACTTGTTGTGGAAATTAGTTTCATGTACAGTTTAAGCCACAAGTCAAATGCTTCATGTCCCACTTTCCCTTTTGCACACGAGCTTCCTGAACTACAGATCTGCTTCACTCAGGCATTAATTCAAAACAGAAACAGAAACCAGGGCTCATGGATGTTGTTTACAGAAATCATATTTGTTAATCCCTCAGAAAAAACACCAAACTAACAAAAAAAACAAAAACATTGTTACTTTTTCAGGTTGTTGGGTTTTTTCACCTTTTCTCTTTTGCTACAGGGGTTATATGCATTTTAATATAGGGTGGCACTATCTAAAAGTTATTTTGATCATTTATTCATCAGTTGATTATTTGTTTGATTTATTAAACAATATGTGATAAGCAGCAAATCTTCACTTTTTAGAAGCTGGAACGTGATAATTTGGTTGAAAAGTGACTGAAATGATTGAATTATAATAAGTTTGAACTAAACAAAAACAATCAATCACATTATTTCAGAGCCATTGTAGTTCCAATCATGAATTAGCTCCCGGCTTGCCACAAGGCCAAGGTTGGGCTTTAGCTGCTCTTCTTCTGCACGATTCTTCATAAAATATGAATGAGCATCTTTGTCTGTCTTGAGCTCTCTAATCTTGTGTTTCCCTCGGGGTCCACCAGCATTTCCAGAAGGTGATCCCTCACCAGTTTGACAGCTGCCCAGATAAGCTGATCCTCAGGGCCTACCAGGTTAAATACAACCCCAAGAGGATGAAGAAGTAAGAGTGCTCATTACTCCTAGACTAACGACGTGTAGCCCAGTAGAATTTGTATTTCTGTTTTGTTATTTCTGAGGTTTTTGCACTGATCTTTGCTTTTTAAGCATTATGATTAAAATGGAACCAATGAAGCATAGCAACCAAGCAATTAAGTTCTGCATTTATAATCCTGTGTTGTTTTTATTTTTCATAGACTTGAGAAAGAATACACCACAATCAAGAACAAAGAAATGGAGGAGCAAATCGAGATAAAGGTGTGTGTGTGTATTTGTGTATATTTGCATGATATGGATATCACGCTTTTTAATAAACAGGTGATATAACTGTACTGTACCATGACTCTCTGTTCAGAGATTACGCACAGAAAACAGGCTGCTGAAGCAAAGGATCGAGACGCTGGAGAAGGTAAGAGATGGGCTTCGATTCCAGCTTATCTAAATGCTAAAAATAAATCAGGTTTATGCAGCATCATTGAGACAAAACAGCCAGATTTTTTCAGATCAGATCCACTTTAATGCTGTAGTTTTCAATTTGTGAGCTCATTTTCTTTTGTTAGTTTCCTCTCCTGAGGAGCTTTCAGTGCGTGTTTGTGGGTGTGGATGCTTGCATTTGGTCTTGTTTTTTCCCTTTACTCTAGCACTCTGCTATCAAGAGACACTTAAGAGTTTGTTATCTTCTCCTTTTCTCCTAAAGACATTTTGTTCTGAGTGATCTTACTGCTACTTCTTTTTTCTTCACATACATCTCTACATCTTTTTCCAACGACGTACTCCTCGACCTGTGATCCCATTTCATTCTTTTCCTTGAATTTCCTCTTTGGTTCTGTTGTGATCTGTCCTCCCTGGTGTCTCACTGTCTTTCACTTTCTCTTCATCTCTTTTATTTCCATCCTCTTGTTCCTCTCCTTCGCTGCGCTGTAGGAGAGTGCTGCTCTGGCAGACAGACTGATACAGGTAGAGTACAGTAAACCACTTTCCCACAGACCTCGCTGTCCTCCTCGTCTTCTTTCTGCTCTCCTGCACTGCTACACTACACCTAACCCGCCAAAAGTGCATGAAAGTATATTGTTTATGTTGTTAATCTTTCAGGCCATAAAACCATCCTGTAATCCCTGAATGCATGTACTTATGTACTCATGTACATGTTTATTTATGATTTAAACTCTAATATGAGGTTGTACAATCCCTGCATGTGGCATGTAAAAGTTTATTAGTATCACAAATATAACGATTATTTTTTTTATACCAAATACATGCAGTTTACCCAAACCTTAATGAAATAACCTATATAATTCAACATTTTGTGAAATGCGTTTATTTGCCTTGTTGCTGAGTTAGATAAAACTCTCATGTCTGTACGCTAGATATGAAACTACCCTAGTACTACTACTTAACTACGAAAACTACTTAAACTGCACCGCTGATCCTGTTTTGGCCCGTTGTTACAGGGTCAGGTGACGAGGGCACAGGAAGCAGAGGAGAACTATGTGATCAAGCGAGAGCTGGCGGTAGTGAGGCAGCAGTGCAACACAGCCAGCGAGAGCCTTGAGAAAGCACAGGACACAATCAAAGAGCTGCAGCAGCAGAAGGTAAACACAAACCCACAGTCTGTCCACAAACAGCCGCACGCAAACTGTCACTTTCCCTCACATATGTGGAACAGGGCTATTATGTTGGAAGGTTTTCTCTCAGTGCAGAAGCACTTAATCTGCATTTGAATTGTTTGTTTAGTAATGTTTTGTAAAGGCTAAGAGGTCAGGTTTCAAAATCAGCGCTGCGTCTACATGCAAAATCTTAAATGTAGTTCCTGATTCGGTTGCTAAAAGTGTTGGCAAAATCCATTTTAAAGACATTTTTACCACTCTCATATCCTAAATGCAAAGTTACAGCCAGCAGGCACTTAGCATAAAAACTTGAAACAGGTGCAAACAGCTAGCCTGGATTGGTCCAGAGGTGAAGAAAAATCAGCCTATGAGCAACTCTAATGCTCAATAATAAACCTGTGCAAACTGGTGTAAACATACAGTTTCAGCAAATCCTTGGGAGAAAAAGAAAATAAGTGTATATTGAACTATTTTTTTTAAAATAATAAACCAAGAGACTTTTCTTAAAGATGCAAAGTCATCTCAAAGCATGTGGTCCGATTTATCGCAGCCAATGTTGGACTTGAACTAATTGCAACACTGATTGTCTTAAGAGTTCAGTGGAAATTTGTAGAAGTTAAAATGTGTGCAACACAAGCCACTAAAACATAACTGTTTCGCAACCAAACGAGGAAGGTTTGTTTGCCCTGACAACAGCACCAGTAATATTTCATAAACAGATGGGATCTAGCTTTTCCTTGTGGTGTTTTTTTTTTTTTGGCCTTTTAAAGCTTTTATTTGATAGAGACAGCTGAAGAGTGACAGGAATGCGGGGTTATTTGATAGAGACAGCTGAAGAGTGACAGGAATGCGGGGAGAGAGATGGGGAATGACATGCGGGAAAGCCACAGGTCGGATTTGAAACCTGGGCTTCCGCAACAAGGACTGAGCCTTCACACATGGGGCGGCTGCTCTACCAACTCAGTGACTTGTAGTATTCATCAGGTTTATCTGGTTTGACACAGTGCAGCTTTCTAAAATGGCCTGTTTAATACATTTTCCATAATAAATAAATATAAATAATTCCTAATAAATAATAAAAAAAACTTTACAGTATAGTTTACTTATTTAATTTGTCATGTAAGGACTATTTGAGTATCTTAATAAAATAAAAAAAATGTATTATTAGTTAATATACTATTAATAATAGTAATTTCAAAGTGCTTTACAGAAGGAGCTATGAGAACGTTTGAGAGGATGATAACAACATTCACTAAAACTGCACAAACTACAAATTTGAGCAGATTTATTTTTTGAGCCCAATTACATTGCTCGACTCTGAATGATGAGATAGAAAAGTTACATAATAAGCTTTAAAGGGGGCCCCGTGAAGTTTTATTGTACAGAAACAATGTCTCTGTTTACATTCAATGTTGTTCAAAACATTTGTGAGCATCCCTGAGTTTATTGCTTTTTTAAAAATGTTTGAAACCTGCATGTTTTCATCTATGTTAACTAGCCAGGTTCTTCTTCAGCAGCCTTTGTGTACAGGAAAGCACAAAACAATGACCCACACATAAAAAAACATTGTACTAGACGTCAAAAACTCCACGGGGAACCCTTTAATGTATTTTCAATATTTTATTACATGCTTTTATTACATTTCATTTTGCCAAACTCTGTACTTCCTCTGCATTAGCAACCAAGTCAGTAGTGCTTTCAAACACCCCCGCATCAGGAACACACCCAGGGTGAAAACACAGCGCTGAGCAGTACTGACGACACATTTTGTTCACATACGTTAATTATTTAGCCGATCGCACCTAACTAGAAGCATCTGTATTTATTGACCAAGTTTGATGTTGATGTTTGATGTTGATGTTTTTTCTTTCTTGCGTTTAAAAAAATTGTTTCCACATAAAACCTGCACCGTCATGTTTCCAGATAAAGCTCAAAGGAAATGACTAATTTACTCTATGAACCAAACCTGCAAAGCAAGGCACCTAGAGATTACAGTGCAGTTGTATAGTGTTCAAACTTAGAGACTCAGAAGGCTCCATCATACGTCTTTAAATATTTGATCACTCCACTGCAGTTTGTGCGCACGCACACACACACACACACACACACACACACACACACACACACACACACACACACACAAACACACATTATTTGGACAGTCACTGTTACAGAACACTGGAAACTATCTAAGGGTACTTTTGGAGCACTGTTTGACTCATCCTTTCAGATCCTTCAAAATATTCCTGTAGTTTTGCTGAAACAATATTGTGTGAGATTTGAGTGTTGTCGTATACTTGACAGCTGGTGTTGAATTGAGTTTCAAAATGCCTGTCACATACGTCCAACCACAACTTTGCTAACCCAAAACCTTTTTATTTTTTACAGATGATTCACACTAAAGATCACACCTATCTGTGAGAATGTGATGTGTGACAGAAGTCGAACTTTGTACTCCACGCTTTACATTCCCCCAAAATGAACAAGCAAAATGTGTCATTCATTTATTATTTAGATTTTTAAAGACAGGACCTGAGCACTATGACTGATGTCATTGTGACGTGTGATTCAGATTGCTGGCACCTATCACCCACCAGAGTTCACACACCTCCAGACACTCACAGTCCCTTTGATAACCAAGAATAAGAAGCTCGAAATGACAAATCGAGACTCCTATACGCACGCTATGTACTTGCCCAATTTCAAGCTTTTGTATTTTGCGTTGTAGGAAAAGTATTTTTCCACTCAGCCATCTCAGTCTTTCTGCTGCTCTGGTACACCGTAGCTTTGCTAGTTTCACTTTGATGTGGTGACATGAAAATGTACAGTAGCTTTCTATTTTCTGACAACACTCTGAGTCAGTGGGGCAGCAGTGACGCTTGATACTAACTCCATTTTGTTGATCAGCTTTTCTGAAGTTGGGTTACTTTACAGACTTTTATTACGTACTGGAAACACAAAACTGAGAAATCAACACATTGAACATTGTTACTCATACTAAATTTAAAGCCCTGACGGTTCTCATTTTGTTTTTGCAAGCAGACTAACTGCAGGTGCTCATGGTCAAGTGTTGAGAAAGAGCAGCTTGTGACAGAATTCATACACATCAAAGCACTGTGGTAATCCTTAACTGAGCTGAACTCCTGAGGCCCAAACCAGACCAGTCTACTCTGTTCAACTAATGTCAATCTGTATACCGACATCATCCAATGATCAAAGTCGGTATCAATCAATCACACCACTGCCATTTTATACAATATACCTGTGTAACACAAGTGATGTTTGTTTCAGTACACAGAGCAGTTTGTGAGCAATCTGCAGACCCAGCTGGAGCAGTCCAGACTGCGTGAGGCCGAGCTGCTGGGAGCGCTGAAGGAAATGCAAGACAAGGTCCTCGACCTGGAGAAGGTACGCTAACCGACAACGAATTTGAACGTGTGACAGAAAAGTGTGAAAGATGAACAGAGACAGCAGGCGTGTGCAGCTGTGGATGTGTTAAGTTATTATATTACTGTGTGCTAAAAGTTTAAACGATTAAATGATTAAAAAGACACGTTTGTGGTTTTCAAACTTTCGGTTTTACTTAATAAGGTGTTGAGACACAACAGCTCGATGCGTATGCAGCTTGATGAGTTTACTGTAAAATAAAACTGAAAGCAGCCAGAAAAGGCAACTGTTAATATTGACAAATTGTTAATATTCCTGAAACTGTAACATCTATTGGTCGGTCGGTTGGTCAGCCCACAACTTACATTTCCTCTTCAGGATGAAATGTAATAACTTTGTTGACCCCTTTTACTTTTCATCAACGACATCAATTTAACGTTGGTTTATGATGCAGTACTTTGGGTTTAGTGCTAATTATAAAATGTTAGACTGCTCACACGCTAAACTAAGATGGTCAAATATGGTATTGTTTGGCAAGTAATATGCCTGCTTAACATTAGCATTAGTTAGTCTTTCTGAACTGCGAACATGACACGTTTTCCGTCCAGAGGAGCAGTTGCCTGCCTGACGAGAACAACGTAGCGGCTCTGCAGGAAGAAGTGAAGCAGATGAAGCTGAGGGAGCTTGAGACGCTGCGCTCATTCAGAGAGATGCAGGACACCGTTACTGAGCTCAACCAGCGCTGGCAGGTAACACACACTCAACTACTTCTGTTTCTGTATAAACTACCCACGAGTGCATGTCCATGCCGCATCTGAGCAACGCTGTGTTTCTGCAGCATCACATGTCCCGTGGTAGCGGTACAGGCGGTGGGGGCGGCCACTGGAAGGAATCCCCGAAGAAGAACGCCATGAACGAGCTGCAGGACAAACTGATGACGGTCAGACTCAGAGAGGCGCAGGCTCAGGCTGAGCTCCGAGAGGTCAAACTTAAAGCCCTGCAACTGGAGAGCCAGGTCAGACATACTGTAGACAGTAGTCTTAGTATACAAACATAAAAAAAAAACCTTTCTTACCCATTTAAATTTGCAATTTATTAGTGATGAAAATAGTTATTTGTTGGAGCTGTACTCACCCTCTCATATTTTTTCTTCACTTCACTCTAGAATCAGATCCACAGCAAGCTGATTGGTCGCAATGAGCAGGAACGCTCCGCCCTGCAGGACCGGCTCCAGATGATGGCCAATCAGAACAAAGCTCTCCAGGCCCAACTCAACGAGATGAAAAGGAAGCAGGCCGAGTTCGACTGCAAGGTCTGGATTGAAAGGAGAGAGCCAAAGAAAAGGAGTCTGAAAGGCGGGAGAGGGGCGAGAAATGGCTTATTTATCAGGAGGGCAACCTTTTACATGGTCCAGAAACATAAATGTCTGGACATACAGATAATGAGATGCTAATAACGGGATGGAAAAATAAGAAGAAAAGAATATAAAGCAGGCACGAAGAGCATAAAAGGGAGATGGCATGACAGAGAAGGATGAAAAGAGGAACAGATAGCTTTTGTAGGACAGAAATAGAAAATGTTTCAGGAAAAATGGACAAGAAATGTGTCTGACTATAAATTCTGGGATTTCGTGTCTTGAAAAGAAGGACAGATGTGATGAAAGAGGGCAGAGCAGGCTGTAGTTGGAGGCACTCTGACAGTTTATGCATCAATATCCATCATGTAAAAATTCTGCATATTATCGTCATCCACAGCCGTTAATAAGGAAATATCTTCTTTTTTTGCCTCCTCCCCTCCCCCTCTCCTCTCATACATGTAGAGTAAAGAGGAGGTGATGGCAGTGCGACTGAGGGAAGCAGACAGTATGGCTGCCGTGGCTGAACTCAGACAGAAGATTGCTGAACTTGAGATACAGGTCTGTGTGTGTGTGTGTGCCCCTGTGTCTGTATGTAGATTGTCAATTTAACAATATCGAAACAATAAAGAGACTGTGACTGTAACCTTCTGGGTGTAAAATGTGTTTTTCAGAAGGAGGAAGGATTGATCCAGGGTCAGCTGAACCACTCAGACTCCAGACAGTACATCAGCCAGCTCCGGGACCAGATCGCTGAGCTCAAGAATGAGGTTGGACACACACACACACACACACACACACACACACACACACAAACAAACTCCACCACAAATCTAAGTGTGGCACACTTAGAGTTGTCAGTCCAAATGAACTGTGATCTACTTATAAAACCAAATGGTACCTTGGTAGTGTCAACACAGGAAGTAGTCATACCACTTCCGATGTCCGATGTCCCTTTCTGAGCTCACTGTGCACTGTGTTTGTTTTCTACTGAACATGAACAGTGTGTTTGTTGCTCCACGATGGCTGGAAACATCCGTTGATTAACTTCAGAACAAGTCAATCAACAGAAAACGAGTCTGCAACTGTTTTATTATCGATTAACAGTTTTTAACAAATTCCATCTTCTCAAATGTATTTGCTGCTTTACTTCATTTTATATCTTTATAAATTGAACAAAATTAACCTCAATAAATACTAAATAGCAGGGGTTGACTAATAAGGGACAGGTCAAACAAATCAGGATGGGACAGATCCGACAAAGGCAGGAAGTGGAGATAACACAAGACACAGAGAGGGGAGAAGTACAAAATAAAACAAACTCAAAACCATGACACTGAGAAATATGTCGATGTAAGAGATGTTAATTCGATCAGCCTGCACAGTATTCCTCCTATTTGAAACCTTTCAGCTTGCAGAGGGTTAGAGGTCTGGAGCCATAACGTGTCTGCAGTTTCTTACCAGTAACAGATGAGAAAGTGTAGTCCAGATCCTGCAAACGTTTCAGCAGTTATTGATATTTTATTTTGTGTATACTCTATGTGCCTATGCTTTAATACAGGTTACAGTCATATGACAAACACACAGCCAGGAGCACTGTTCATTATATTTTGTTGACTGATGAGTTCTATTTCAAAACAACACGCAGACACGCAGTGTGTGTATACTATAGATTGGGTAGATACGCAGCCTTGCTATCTACCATAGATGATTCTTGTTATCTACATGCAGCCTCACATTACCACTTCCAGCCAGACACACTTGTTTCACTGTCTTTCTTGTAATAAGAGACCACTGTTCTTCCCCAGAAAACTTTATCCTCATCATCTGGTTCACAATGAACTTTAATTCTGAAAGATGAGTGAGCTTCAAAAGACTAAGTGCGTGACAGTTTCACTGATTTTCATATTTTAATTTCACTTGAATGCAACTTGTGGCATTCAATGACCTCTCTGGTTTATGAAGATTTTTCCAACCCTTTTTTGGAGACACAAAGTTTCTCACCCAACATGCACTCAGTTTGTTCATTCAGAGAGTGGCAGTGCGTGACTAGAAGGGAAGTGTTCAGACTTTGAAGCGAGGGGGCGTGATGAGATTGCCCTGCCCTTTACCGCTCCTCTTCTTTCTTCTCTTCTCCCCACCTTTTTTCATCAAAGCAGCGGTTTTGAAAATGAGACCGAAACTTGCGTGAGTACGAATGAGGAAGCAGTGAACAATTTAGAAAAATCTCAGTATGGTCCTCCCAGCGATCACCGTATGTTTGAATCATATTGACAGTGCTGATACATAATGACACATTCTACGTAATGCAGCCGTGATGATTTCACACACGTATTAAAACATGTCGATTCAGATATGACATATGCATATCAGCTTGATGTGAATTTAGCAACTATGCAAAGATCATCATCACGTTTTCTCGTGATGATGAGAAAACCTTCCACTAATTTTGATATTAATTATATTAATTAACTTGTGTATATTTCAAAAAACAAAATGTTTGCACCCCCCCCTAACTTGGTGAGCTGTCAGACACAGTCAAAACATTTCCATTGGTTAACCACTGGTTTCCCCCCTCCCCCCACCCTGCAGCTAGTCCAAGTGTATGATAGGGGGAAACAAAAACCTCTGAGATTTGTCATGAGTCACTGTGGTACATTAACACGGCAAAAGCATGCATGTGTAGATGAAGTATGGTGGTAACTTTTCTATCAGACAACAGAAAACCTCCGTAGTCTGAGAGTTTGTCAGCAGCGATGAAACAGAAACACGCATTTTATTTATTTATTTATTTATTTTATGTGTTCAAGATTTTGGTTTTGTATACTTGTTTTACGTGACACTACTGTCAGGCAGGAGACCTCTGGTGCCCATATTAAGCTGTAACGGCCTCACTGCCCTATTTGCACAACCTCAAAATGTTTAACAGGATACAGATCAGTGGGTTTTTTTTCACACCCAACAACATGTTAGAAAAATTCCCATCACATGACATTTAATGCTCTTGAAAAGGCCCATATAACACAGTTACCACAGATCATAGACCACTGAACCTTTTATTTATTTAAATATATACAATTTTATACAAAATCTGTGGAAGCTGGAAACTATAAACTACATCACCTAAAGTTCTTCTTTTTCTTGTCGTTACCTGAATGATTGACAACCTGAAGTAAACCAAAAAATACATAAAACCACCAAATAATATAATAATAAATATTTTTAATAAGCTTCAACATCCAATGACATTTGACGCTGGAGCACCAACAGTGTATTTATCCACAAAAAAAAAAAAAATGAATTGTTTATATAATATTGTTAAAGATTTAGATCTTCAGTAGGAATGAATGGACTCAGGGTTTGTCCTCTAGATGTACTGGCAATACAGAATAATGTCTGCCTTTAAAGGTCTAAGCCTTTCTGCTGTTAGTAGAATAACTTGTGATAAATACCAATGAAATATGGTGCCATGCCATACCGAAAGCTCATTTGTCCAACAGCCCATTATTCCAAAAACAAGCACTGGTACCATCAACATACGTAACTTGACGGATGTAACTAACAAAGTTATTTTAACCCAAACTATGGTCTTTTTCTAGACCTAAGTAGTTTGGGTGGCTAAACCTAAACAAACTCTGGCCTTTTAAAGCTAGATTACAGAATGGGCGACATGAAAATGTGTCTCAGAGGAGTGGCTTTAGAGGGAGGCCTGAAGGGATGGGGTAGGATTTATCCGCTTGGATAGTGTCAAAATCTAGCTGTCCCTTGCTAGTTAATCCAGTGTTACCTATCCTAAGTTTAACGTTAAGCATGTGTTTATTATTGTTACCATGAAGACAAAGATCACTTGACTATTCACTACCTTTACCTTGAAGGTCACCTGAGCTTGTCCTTTCCTGCACATCCAAATACCAAATACTACACTAAGAAAGCCAAAGAAAAACTCCTGGAAGTTGGGCTTTGTGAAATGGAATATTTTTTGAACTGTTGGGGTTTTGGAATAACAATCCACTGAAATGTAGACAAAATCTACCTTTAGGGCAGACTAAAGTTAAACCCTCTTCTCTGTATCCAGATCAGGCAGTTGCGAGGACAGAAGGCACCAAGGGTAAGCAGTGGAGGAAGTACCAACTACCAGGACCTCTGTCTGGCCAGCCCTGCCTCTGCTGAAGGGGACTACCTGAGCTCAGATGACGACCTCCTGCCCAGCCCGCTGCCTGCTAACGCTCTTTACCCCACCCTGTCCGGGCCGTGTCACCCGTCTGCCCGTCTTGACAGCGAGGGCAGCACGGACAGCGAGGCAGAGGAGAGGGTGCGGACACATCCGGACCCACAGCAGCTGTACGGCAGCATGGTGTGCGCAGAGGGGCTGGATAACTGAGACCTGGAGGAGGTGTGGAGGTTTCATTGTATTTCTTGACCTAAAAAGACACTGGAGCTCTACAAGACAGGACTGCTACTGTAAACTGGGACTGTATTATCCAATCCAGTCCACCTCCTTGGCTTTTCCAGTGTTTACCTTTAACTTGATGCAGACATAGTGGCATTGATTGGACCTCTTCAGATCATCCCTACCCATCATCTCTGCTCCTGTAACTGTTGCCACCAACTTGTTCCCCACACTGTCCAAACATGTGTTCCCTGATAAAGAGGTCATGTAAAGCCTCTCTCCTTGTTCCCACGTGTAACTGCACAGGAAACTGTCCGTCAAAATACATATCCATCCAAACACAGACAAACAAAATGGGCTGAAACTGGACCAGGAAGAGTGTTGTTGCTGCTCGCTGCTCGAGGACGACCACTGGACCTGAATCTGTGACTGTGACCGGGTAGAGTGAAACATGGGTAGACAGACAGAAAATGACTCTTCCCTATAAACTAATAGACATTTGACACACTGTCACACCTCCTCTGTCTACCCTTATATAACTCTCCTTCCTGATTGGTTCAGAGTTAAATACATCTTTATCCTCTCTTTTCCCTTTTTATGCCTCTTATTAGGAAGACGCACACGAGAAAAAAAGAAAAAAAACCGTCAGCCATCCATTTACCTCTCAGTAGACCAAGTGTTAAAAAGAAAAAAAGTGTAGGAATATGTACACATCAAACTGTTGGGATATCACAAGATGGCATTCATTAATGAACCATGAACACTTTAACATACTAAATGTGTGTGTTTTCTGTGTCTGTGGCTTGCAGATGACAAGAAGGCAAGTGAGTTAATACAACATCCACAAAACATGTTCATCATAACCCAGAAACTCAATGTTGCCAAATCTTTTGTTTTTGTTTGTTTTTTTAAATTATTTATATGTTGTAATTTATTTTGATATTTTTTTTATTTTTTATATATCTATATGAATCTATAGGAGTGTAGAGATACTGACAGAGGCCAAACTTTCTACACCGTCCTTTGTGCCAACTAGTCGTCTGTTACAGGTTTACTGTGACGCTGAGTGTTTCGGAGACTGAAAATGTGCTGCTATGATTTTGGATTTACTTCTTCCATTTTTATTGTTTCTGGTGTTGTTGGGTTTTTGTTTTCAATCTCTGCGAGGTGAAGATGCAACCTCCCGTTAACTCTGCCACAGATTAGGCTGACAACTTACTGTGCAGAACGAATCTGAAAACTGAGCAGTTTAACTTGATTCATCTCTGGAGCTTCTCAACATATAATAATGATGATTGCGATTTAAAGGAATAGTTTCACATTTGAGGAGATTTATTCACTTTCCTGCTGAGAGTTAGATGAGAAGATCAACACCACGCTCATCCAGGAGCCAGTATGGGTAATGTGGTGAACTACTTTTTTGGCCGGGTGTAGTGATTTCCTTCACACAGTCAAGAAAAAGTCCAACACGTTACCCTGCATTAAACCCCAACTTATTTTTACTGTTTGGTAAAGTAACTTTTGCTGAACCGTGGCCACAAGTGGTTTGATGGTAAAAGCTAAAACATACAGTAAAGTCAGTTACAAATATACTGCAGTATCTAGCTAAGGGTTGCTAAGATTTTAAACTACTGGCCATACCAGACTAGTTAAACCCTGAAGAGGGATTTTATTTATTATGAATGTAAATGAAAGACTTTGTTATTTCTGAAGGTACATCATTTTTAGTTGTAACAAGATATGATGTGTTAATTAATGAGCTTTAGAGTTTTTTTGGGCAGAGCTTCCAAAAGTTTCAAAGTTTCCATCTTGATGCTAAGCTAAGCTAACCATCTCCTGGCTCTGTGTTTAATAGACTAACATGAGAGTGGTGTCAGTCCTCTCATTTAAGCGAATAAGCTATATTATCAGTCTCCTATACAAGGAAAAATGAATAAACAAATAATCCAGGTAACAGTGCTGATCTGGAGTCAGCACTTCCATGTGCTCATATCACTTTCTGACAGCTCAACCTGCAGCATGTTGTTCGATGAAAGTGGAGGAAGTAGTTCATATTGTAAGGATGCCAACAAAAACACTGTCATCATAACCAGAGAGTGTGGGTGGAAAATATTTTACATATCAAACATTAATATATTCTGTGTAGAAAAAAGGGTGTAAAATGTACGGAGAAATATTCAATATACAGTGTAAGAGAAACAAAAGTATATAGATGAGATTTAAAGCTGTATCATTGTCGGTCTTACTAAAAGACTGGTGAAAAGTGTGTATAGTTTAACAAACAGGGTGTCATATGTAGGGCAGTGATCTGCTTTTTGCACTACACAGAAAGAGGAAGTCTCTGCTCTTGACATTAGCAGTGAGAGATGGTGCGGATTAATGGCTTCATGCTAAGATCATTTCTTATTACGTTCAGCTCTTCAGAGGGACCTCGACGTTATCTAAGTACTTCGCTCCAAGATTATCCATTCAGACTTTGTATTGTGCTTCATTATTTGTCAGACTGATGTTGAAAGGTTTTCTCGAAATTCTCAAAAGGCCCTTTCACAATGCTAAGTAACATTTGTGTGCAATGCAAATGAATAATAGGGAAAGGAGATAATTATTGCCCTCTTAAGAAATAAGGAAATTGTATCTTCCAGGAATGGCCATCAACCAGCTAAAGAGGATGTTGGTTTGCCCACTGTACTGTTGCACATAACAGCCTTTTAGTGGTCATTGGTGGGTGTAACAACTGAAATCTCTACACTGAAATCAGTGTTTGGATATTGTTAGACCAAATGAGTGTTGACCAAATGGTTTCAGTCGGGTTGCTTCTAGTTCTTTGTGTGTACAGAATGTATCGGCTCCGAGATTTAAGCCCTTCGGTCAGAACTGGCTGAGTTTCTCACTTCAAGTTATAATCCTTAAGATCAGACCTCATATTTGATTAAAGTTCTGTCTGGAAATAGCTATTGAATGCATTTACCTTCTGTAATTGCCTCTCTATATAGTAGTTTTCATTGTTACTGGTGGTGCCCATCTTTCCCTTGTGGAATTCAAAGATACATGCATGTATTGGATACGATGCGGAAGACATAAGTCGGTGCATGCATGCTTTTTGCACAAGGCCACAGTGGCTTGTGAGTTTTAAAGTGTCGGTATACTTGGTCAGAATGGCTCGACGGATGGTCATAGCTTTTGGAAACTTCCTCCCACCACACCAGTCTTTGTAACTTTCCAAAACCAACATTCAACAACATTCACAACCATCTCATGTTGTTACTGGCCAGCTGTGGGTGAGCTGAAAAAAAGATAATAGTCTAATAGCCCATCTTTTGGTCTTGAAGTTTGTCCGTTCTGAGCAGCTAAAAAAACCCTGGCCCTCAAACGTGTCTCCTCTGTGAGCATAACTTGACCCTTAAACTGATTTGTTTGGCTGCACTTCATATATATGGACTCTTTTACTCTTCTGCAGTTACATTTCTGACAGCTTAACCACCCAAAGCATGTGTCAAACTGATCTCTTGCCACTTTATTTTTACACCATTGCCAGTATCACCTCTAACCACAGGTGTTGCTAGATCTACTGCGACTGAAATCTTAAGGATTATAACTTATATTTCTGTTGGGATTTCAGTTAAATGAATTTAAAATGCAGAAACTGTTTCATTTAGGACTTTCCAAAAATTAACCCTAATCTGGACCCAGATCAGTGTTCAGTGTCCTTCAACACATTATAACACATCTGTACACTGCTGTTCAGTGATGGTGCTCTGTTTTCACCACTGTCGAAATACAACTCTATCTACTGTGACGAAACATTTTGATATGTTTGTAAATTACTTTTGAATATGGTACTAGCTCTCATCCTTAATATTATTTTTATAATTATCATCAGTACTTTGGTTTCTCCTGCTAACAGCATTACATGAGATGATTAAACATCATAATGTGCCATAAAAGTAGGTAGATTTACACACTATGCTAAATAACATGATGTATGTTTAACGAGGGTTTCATCGACACGTCAGCCACTACAGCCCTTCATTAAACAGCCATGTGAATTTTGTGTGGACTGAAATACGATCACACTGTGTCGCTCCAGGTTTATCATCCTGAAACTGGAACATCCACACACGTTATCCCTGATCTAAAGCGGGAAATAAGACAATGCAGTGCAGAACAGTGTGTCACATGTGAGTGTTTCCTCGCAGACAGTAAGAAAAAAAAAAACAGACAGTGTTCATCCTGGTTAGTCTGGTGTAGGATTTCTCAGATTTTTGTGCCGTATCTGACAGCTGTTTGATACCCAGGAACCCTGTCCACCCCTCTCTCTTTCTGTCTTGCAATTCAACTGATGTTGTTATCAAATATATTAATTGACAGTAAAGATTATATAAATTCCAGTATGATGGGGAAAAAATACATTTCAGTGTTCTGTATCCCATGAATGATACAAAATAAACTTTGACATTGCACCTTTGCAAAGGCCTGATTGTGTTTTTATTGTTTATTACTGGGTAATTATATTTAATCTTTTTACATGGAACTCATGCAGTTCATGGATTTTGCCATCCAAGTTGAAAAGTAGCTGGTTGCCCTAAGTTCAAATTTTGTATTGTCGTAAAAGAAGTGTGTTCAACTTCACAGCAGAAATAAACATGTTTACAGCCTGGTACAAAAAAACAGTTTAATTCTCTATAGCTGATTTTCCCGTTCATGACAACTGTACTGAGGGTGATTTTTAAACGAGCTCACCTGCTCAAATTATATTAAGGCTTAAAGTTGTTCAGAATTAACAGTGTGGCCGCTTTGATTGACAGGTGCGTGCAGTTACACGTGGCTTGTTTGAGTAGCCAGGAGTCATTCAGCTCACCTCAGGGCCACCAGAGATCCACATCTTTGCCCAGTTTTCCACTTGCTGTCTTAAATCACCTACTCAGTATATTTGTTTGTTTCACTTTTATTAAAAAATAATAATAATAAGTCAGTAATAAGTAAGTAGTAAATAGTGTGTTTGTTTGAGACTATTTTGAGCAGTGGATCAATACACAGTTATTCACATTTTTTAGATTGGTGGATTTCAGACCAGGTCTAGACTATATACTTTAATTTTTTCTTACATAGACCCAACAATTCCCTCTATGAGCAAGCACTTGGCAACAGTGACAAGGTAGAACATCCTTTTAAGAGGCAGAAAAGTTGAGCCTAACTGCGCTCTGGGTGGACGGCCACATGCCGCTTGGTTTTGTTGAGAGAGAGGGGGGTGGGGCATAAAAATGTAACTATAACAATTATAACAAAGTCAGTTCAGTGAGGTTTGAGTATGTATGGCAGTAGGATGCTATATTTTGGCTTGACTCTAAATCAGCTAAAGTGATCATGTTCATCATGTTGAAGTAACAAGTCATCCAGTGTGACTGTGTTGCTTTGAAGGCCTCCTAGGTGGAGCTCTAAAGCACAAAGGAATAAGCTCTGTCAGACTTTGGTTTACAGGAACTTCTTGTTTCTAGAATCAATTCATTGCTGGTTTTGGTATCGGTTGACAATGAGAAAATATATTCTTTAAGTGAACAAGCATTAGCAAGCAAATGCAAATAAAATAAAAACAGAGAATAGAAACAACAAGGCAAGTTCTCCATCATGTACCTACACCCATAGGTTTTATTATACACATATAAAACATATTCACATTTCCTCCTGCTGTGTCTTCTTCTTTTCATTATGCACAGTTTTTATTCAGTACTATAGGGGATGATCTGCTGTTGCATCAGCCATCTTATTTTAAATGTGACCTTAGTGGTCTATTTTGTAACACTGTGTCAACAGAGGGTGTCAACACTTTCTGAAGAATTTTCAGCACAGTTGCCCACCCTCTTCCTCTCACATGGGCTTTATTTGTCTTACCTAATCTTCAGTTTGTACAGCACTTCTACATATCCATAATTTGCGCAAAACATTTATTTATTTATTTATTTTGAGTTGCACTAGACAGATTCAGGGCTGCTGCAACAGCGCAGTGGTTGGGTTTGTGTGAGGAAGCATGTGGTTGTCAGCTCAGGGGTGTCAGAGCTGAAACACTTCCTCGTCTCATCACACCGCTCTGCAGACAACATCAACGGCTCACTATCTCAGAGCAGATTGACCTCCTCACACGTATGATACAAATCACATGTGACACACTGACTTCACATCTTTTGATCTAATTTGATATACGACCTTTTTCTCAGTTAAATTATTAGTGTGGAGTTTGTGTGTGTGACGTTAAGAAGCAGTGGTGGAATATAAAAATCTGGTGAGTATTTGCATATTTGTTTATATGTTGTCTTCATATTTTGGTTAAATGAGAGGTACTACAATTTTTGTTTAAGTTTATTTGTTGTTTATATATTATTTGCTGTTTGGCCAATGTACTTTTAGGTAAGTTTTAAGACAGAGAGTAAGCTAAAGCAAGTTGTGCTGAATTATTTCAGTGATGATGATTGTTTGTTTTAAAGTCAGTTGTCATGACTTTTCATGTTGTCGTATCATGAATATCATAAACACTAAAGCTGTCCAAAAGAGTCAGTTTTTACACAATACCTTTGTTTTTCTGTACATATAGTGACACATACAAACTACAGAAAGTTTCCATTTTCACACATTTTATAGTTTTACAGAAATCATTTTGTTAGCTAAAAGGTTGGAGCAGATCGAGCTACAAAAAACGCCCTGATTTCTTTGGCCATCCTTGAGATAAAAGTGTTTTGATTAAGGTCCAAATTTAGTAGCTTGGACACACAGCTGACTATATATTTACTCACAGTTCACATGGTAGGTTCGAGCAAACGCAAAGCCAAATAAGTTGCCGTAGAAGAAAATCACTAAAACTTCTGAGCCACCTTGACCCTTCTTAAACTGGCCGCCCATTCATACTGAATGTGACTTCACATTTGTTGTTCTACTCAATATTCAATACCAGTTTGAACACGTCATCCTTCTGAACTAAACGGTACCAAAAATACCCAACATGCATATAGATAATTGAATACCAATGAATAAGACTGAATCTCATTGTGCAAACTAAGTTTTATAGCTGGATTTATAACATAAAATGTGATTAAGCTTATTAAAACTGTACGTATATTATATGTAAATATACTGTATGTATGTAAATGTATAAACAAGAATACGGTGCATATTACAACACTCACGCCAATTAGGATGTAATCTAACATTAAAAAAAGAAAAGATTAAAGAATACATTTGTAAACAAATATGCTCACATTATGACATCAGCACACGTAATTCAAGGCCAAAGATGTTTACCGCCTCATAAAAGTGTAAGCACTGAATCATAAATGTACATTTTCAAGATCAGGAGAGTGCATCAATCCAGAGGTGGTCCATTAACTGATTATCAAAACTGGGCTGTTTTTTTTTTCTTGTAATAAAAGATTATAGTTATTTCCTTATTTTTGTTTCTGTTTTGTTAAAGTTACAATTTCCTGAGATTTTAAGGATGCATAGTTTCCGACATTTAACCAACTAGTGGTGGTAGTAACAACAACGTACAGTTATTTAATTACTGTACTTAAATACAATTTTGAGGTAGCTGTACTGAGTATTTCCATGTTATGCTAATCCACTATATTTAAGAGGGACATATTGTATATGTTACCCTTTAAAAGTACAGCTTTCAGATTTCAGAAAACTCGATAAGCATATAGAATATAACACGTTGTTAAAAATTAAACCAATGCTTTCCAACGTTTTTGGCTTGTGACCTCTTACAAAAAAGCTGTGTCTAGATGGGGTCCCTTTCCATATTTCACAAGTCAATGGGTTGTTGGCACTTTGCTTCCAAACTTCTCGCATGGTTTCATTTAAATCACTGTTTGACTCAAGAGGTAAAATGATATTTCAATATTTTACAAAGAAAGCAAAGATTAGAGAAAAGTCCAACATACTGACACAGATTTCTGTAGCAGAGCTTCTTTCCAGCCTCATCATTTATCTCAAGGGCCCGTACACACACACACACACACACACACACACACACACACACACACACACACACACACACATATATATATATATGTATATAGTGGTAATATAGCTTCATTATTTGTAATGCTAATAATAATTTCAGGATTTAGGATTACCAGACAACCTTACACATACAACATAAGATAGAGTATCTTCTACCCAGAAACCTCGGAACCTCGGCCCGTCTCATTTCCACAGACAATGAAATATCGCACCTCTCTGTGTACAACATTTGATACATAACATCAGGAATACAGGCATTGTATTGATTTAACAATGTTGGTGTGATATACAACCTCATTATCATTTTATATTGGTGTAATTTAAAGCAAATGTTTGAACAGACCTCTTGCCAGTCCTCTATAATAATCTCGACATTTATGTGCTCACACTACGCAAGCGTTTAATTTTCTGAGGAGAGCTGGGAACTGTCCACCTGTTCTACAGAATGAAAAGTGGGTGAAGATAGGAATGTGCATCTAATTTATTTTGTATTCAAGTCTTAAGCTTCTTAATCTATCGTTTTACTATGATTGTAAAATATGTTTAAACACTTTGCTCTGCTTTTGCACCCTTATTGACTGAACTCCCCCACTGCAGTCTCACCTTTGCTCTGAGTCATGAGATGTGTTGCTGTTAAGTGATATAGTTGCAATTCTGATATGACTGTGCTACATTAATTTGCAGGAAATTCTTAAATGTGATAAAACTGACTAAATGTCAAGTGAGGGGGCTGGTAAACTAGTCAAGCGCAACAATGATCAGGGCTAAAGCAGAGAGGTCCATGAAGACAACCTCGTCTTGAGCACACAAACTACATACAAGGCAAAGATTCAACCTACAGCTTGACAAACCTGACTAATATGACAAAATCAACACAATGCTTGAGTAGCTTCAAGATGAGTCTGAATACAGGACTTGAACACTTGAACAAATCAGATATATTTATTAAACCTTTTTTTATTGTCACTATACAGCTAAACTGATAACAAAAAATTATGACAATGAAGTAATCTGTAACAGCAATAATATTTTGTTAGCACAAAATGTTCTGGCTTTTCTTTTCTGATTATCCCACTCTTTCTTTGTGTTAAAGTATCAATAAATCTCCAGTATATGTTGGTGCAGTATTTACACAGATTCAAGAAGGAAACAAAGTATCGAATGTACAGTTCTGCTGCCCTCTGTTGGGGAATACATATATCATGTGTAACGTTGGTCCATCATTATAGTATTTGCCTTTAGTGACAGTTTATCCGGTGACACGTTACATATTAACATATTTATATAATCATATACATATACATATACATATAAATATGCATATACATATATACATAGGCATATAAACTGTGCAGCAGTACTGTGTTCATAACACAACTAACTATGTGACCAGTAAGAAAAATTGTACATTTGAATATCATCACTAACAGTGGCATTTATTTATTTATTTATTGATTGACTTTGTGTATAAAGCAGGTTCTTCCTCCTTCCTGAGTGATGCCTCGTTCTTTTTTGGTGAAGCGAGGCGGGCTGCATCATCTTCGGCCAGCAGCAAGAAGCCCCAGCCCTAGATCGACCCCGGTAACATTTGAGCAGCTAGGAAACCAGAAAAGGCCCTGGGATACGTCCCTGGAGTACTCCACAGCAGAAACACCGGATATTAACACAGTGCCCATCACATTATTGCAGCAGGACCTTCAGGCTGCCAAGCACTCTAATGAAAGTGGGCACCTTCAGCCATTCAGTCCCAAATCTTACGGTGTGTGATAGAGCTAATTTATGTTTATTTTGAAAATACACTTTCTAGATAACTTCAAATAAAATGATTTACAGTGTGTAGCATTGATGAGTCAAAACAGGGGACAGGACATATAATTAATTCCTTATTTTTGTTTTTTGTTTATTTTTTTGTTGTTTGACAAATTCTTTGTAATTTCCTGAAAAGTCAGATGGTATACGTAATATATTAATCAAATTCAGTTTGTGTAGCCAGTCAACTTACATGTCTGTTTTTGTACTCAGACTGTAGAGCTGTTAAGCCCTGTAGTCCTGTCAACTCAAATACTTTTGGGCCCGAGGAGAAAGTGGAGTCTCCAACACCAGCAACATGGTCCAGGTCTCACATGAGCTCAGGATATCCAGACAAACTGTCTGATGGACTGGGAGACTTGACACAGTACCCACAGATCCTGAGGGAGACCAGGAGCCGTGGCTGCTCAAAGATCAGTGCTCCGAGTCAAGAGTGTCCACTCTGCAGCAAAGTATGAACTCTCTCCACTAGATTAAATTGAACTTTTTTTCACTTAAATTGTCACTTAAATAAACTTTATTTCCTTTACAAGGAACCTCATAGTGCAGGACAACAGTGGTTATCAGACTTTGTCAGACCATGGACCCCAATGGAAGGAGATTATTTTGTTATAGCACCCTACAGAAATGACAAAAAAAACCCCAAACATTAGCTCACTAGATGACAAGAGTACAATCCCTTAGTACAACTGTCTATTAGGATGTACTAAAGGACAGTGGTTCTTAAAGCTAACATCGTCATGCTAACATGCTCACAATTACAATACTGATGATGCTAAACTAGTATCATGATTACAACATATATCATCTTAGTTTAGCATGTTAACATTTGCTACTGACCCACATATCCAAGTCCAGCCCAACAAAGCAAAATTCAGCATGTTTAGTGACGTTTATGGCAAAAGAAACAATAACATGTGTCATTATACAGGTACATCAGTGCAGTTTTTAACATCCAAGCTAATGCAGGGCTAGTATATACTAGTTGAGCTACAGTTTCTTTTATGTGTGGTGCTGTCAGGTCATATAAACTCCCCACAAATGTAGATGATGATCTTGAATTTATAGCTGGTTTTATTTTTAGTTTAGTTTTAATTTATAGTGCACGGATCAGGACCATAACATTTGACCAAAGCAAGCAAAAGTTGAAAGATTGAACCAGAAATGGAATGTGAAATATTATTTATATTTTTCAGTTTCCAGTGTTGAACTGTCTTAATCTTGTCTTTGCAGATATTTTCATGTCTGTCAAGTTTGAAGACTCACATATCAAAAAGTCACAGCAGCAGAGCATCTCTACTACCAGCACACATCAAATCCAGCAGGACCAGTACTGAGAAAACAATAGGCAGGGCCAAGGTCAGCATCATATTTCTTTTTACATGGATTTAGCTTGTTACAACTTAGAACAAAATGCACAATGCACACTAAAATTATCAATTTCTTACGCATATGAACACTTCTGAATCCATAACTACAGCGTCTGTTGTTTTAGGAGAGGACATTTGGGTGTACAGTGTGTGGAAAAGTGTTCAAGCGCTCCTCCACCCTCTCTACTCATCTGCTCATACATTCAGACACCCGGCCCTACCCCTGCCAGTACTGTGGCAAAAGGTTCCACCAGAAGTCGGACATGAAGAAACACACCTTTATACACACCGGTGGGTTTATGAGGTTTTGATTGTTTTTTTAAAATATATATTAAAGTAATGTATAATAATATATGAAAGCCTGCAGACTGCCAATGCTAATTGATAATGGTAATGTAATCACTTGCAGCATGTAAGCTCAAATTCACTTCATTTAATATTGTCTGTTAACCCAACCAAATGTCTTGTGTTTGTGACATGTTTATGCTGTATTTTGTCATCAAAATAGTCCCTTTAAGTTATACTACTCTCAACAACAACATATTTATTAACAGTGCTCAAAATCACGGTTTGTACGATCTCATCTGGCATTCACTCATGTCAACATAGTATATTCAATTCAATTATTATTCAATTTTTCCATTTAATATTCGTATTTGAAACTGGATCATTACTGCCAAAAAGAACATAGGAACATCACATAATATACTGTATGTATGTGTGTATCTGTGTCCTACAAAGCCTCAATTTGCTTGAAAATCTTTACAAAAACCAAAGTGTAAAAACGCTGTACTGCTTGTCTTGTCACCACACCTGGCCAAGAAACAACGCAGCACAACTCGCTGTAAAACCACAACTTGTTGTTTTCACTGATAAAACAAATTAGATGTAATGCGTTAGTAAAATTTTCACATGTGCTGGCACAGTAGGTGGATTTACTTTTGGACAGAGCCATGTTTTAGCTGTTTCCCCCGATATCATTCATCCTATCTAACTTTTTGCAAAAAAAAAAAAAAAAAAAAAAAAAAAAAAAAGAGTAAATACAGGATTCTCTTTTGCCAATTGCCAACTATTATTTTAAATGATATTTTAAGCAAAAATGCCAAACATTTATTGGTTCGGGCCTCTCAAATGTCCTTATATCATTGTAAACTGAATATCTTTAGGTTTTGAAGTATTGGTTGGACAAAACAAGCTATTTCAAGATTTATGCATGAGATGTAACTGAATTAAATAAGGAAATATGTTGCTATTCGTCTTACCAGAAATTATTTAAATAATTTGCTTTTAAACTGTCAGAACAGTGTGTGTTAAAACAGTTTGAATGTCCTGTGTACTTAAATGACCTGTGCTGTGTTTGTGTGCCAGGGGAGAAGCCCCATGTGTGTCAGATATGTGGGAAGGCGTTCAGCCAGAGCTCCAACCTTATCACCCACAGCCGTAAACACAGGGACGACCGGCCCTACCGCTGCCCCTGCTGCCCCTATGGCTTCCAGCACAAAGTGGACCTGCGGCAGCACCAGGAGCACCACTGCACCTACCGCTGACTCTGACACAGCCGAGTGAATGTCTTCAGCCTTTCGACGAGCGGAAACACACAGAAAACTACGGACTGTGTTGCTGTTATGATGAAGTCAAATCTTACATCCAAAGCTTTAGTAGTTTATATTTTACATTCAGCTGTCTTTTAGGACACTGAGGGAAGAAAAATGTTTCCAGCAAAGTCATGTTAGTCATGATTAACTTAAAGCCACTGTGTACTTGTTGAGTTATAAAAATTTCAGTTACTCTCAAATACAATGTTTTATATTTATGTACAAGAAGGTTGACCATTATTTGTGTTTGTTGTAAAAAAGAATCATGTGTTTCTCAACAAAATAATGAATGGCATTACTAAAGACAGAAATCAGTTTCAGTATATAAGAGATGGGAGTTTTTCCACGAAAATGTTTATTTCTCCACATGATTTCTTTGTCTGTAGATCTGTGATCATGCAAGGTTTATCTGCAGATGAACTTCACCCTACCATACACAGATTTAACACTGTAGAAGATTTGACACAGACCGGTGACACTACATGATTTCATTACATCTCTCACTTTGAAACTGCTTCAATAATTGTAGTATAGCATCGGTGTTAAGTCAAATATCTAAATCCAGAAGCTTCCTCAATAGCAGTGCAGTTACAGTCATAAACAAGGCTACAGTGAATATTACTTTTTTCTTTTTCACATTTCTGCAAATTATCACAACAAGAGCTCAAAAATCAGAGACAGCAGACAGAGATGGTTTACAGTTTCTTTATTGGGCAGAAGTTGCACACGTTACAGATTGTTTCTGTCATGTTTGAAATCTTTGTTGTGGGCTGCTTCAGCTGTTAATAGTTTTTATTGTTTTTGTACCACTGAGCTCTGGCAACAACATCATTGGAGTAGTCGCTACCTGTTGTGTTTTTATCCACATCTCTGTCCTTGACACTTCCATCCCCCATATTGTATGCTGCTATCCCTCCTGCACAGACAAATACAAATGAGAATGAAGCAAAGCAAAGTCTGAAAAGAGTTGACGCATGTATGAGCCTACTGTTTCAGTAAAACAAACCTTTCAGCTGCTCCTCTGTGCTCCAGCCAGGAAATTTGTTGCGAATCACTTTGATGAAATGAACCAAGATCCCAGTAGCTTGGCAGAGGTGTTCCTCACTGTCCCACGCGCCCTTTGCAGTGTGTCCACCTCCCTGCGGATTGACATCAACCTACACAATCGGGATGAACACAGCTGTTATTGTATTGTAACATGAGGCTTTACTAAGAGGATGTGAGTAAAGCAGTAATATTTGTTACAACCTGCATCAGTCCCCAGGCGTTGTATTGTCCTCTCGCTGGGCTATAGTCTCCCCATCCATTAGTTAGTGCATTTCCAGCCCTAGATTCTCTGGAGATGATTGCAGCGATGAGAGCTGGATCGATATCATATCTACGTCCAACACTGTTGATTTTAGATCTGTACTTTTCCATTCGGCCTGCATCTAATTCTGCCATTGCTTGTGATGCCTTCACACCTTTAGAGAGAAATCACAGAACAGGATTATTGCCTCAGTGAAACAAATGCATCTATTTGTTTTAATCAATAGCTACACTGTGGATGCACACGATGAAGGCTACATTTCCCACAGTTTATGATTAAATCAGCTCCTGTATTTGTGTACTATAGAGTTTACCTGAGTATCCCAGTTTGTCCTGCTGAGATGTTTCCAATGATGCACCGGTAGTCTGAACCCTCATAATGTTTCCATAACCTGCAAATATTCAGATTTTTTAGTCTTTCTATTATTTCTCATGAGGACTTAAAAGGACTTTACAGTTACATAAACTACCAAGAGCAACTAATGTGAGCGTGTATAATTTATATTGTTAAAACGTGAAAGGTTTCATGTTGTAACTTGATAAGTGTGAGTGTTGTAAGGACGCCAGCAATGTTGTTTGAATGAGGAAAGGTGTGCAGATTAACTGAGGAATATGTCTCATTTACATGACTTCATTAAGGTGTATTTCATGCTGGGGTTCCATTCTTACTGAGCACAGTGGATGATATTGTGATGCACATGTGTACATTTAGAAGGACTTTTAAAATGCATAGTGCTGTACAGGTGAAAAACCAGTCCGACCCGTCTCACTGATCAGCTAGAGCAGGGGTGTCAAACTCATTTTGGTCCAGGGGCCGCATACAACTATATATGAGCTCAAGGGGGCTGGAGCACAAAAATCACTGCATAAATTTGAAAATATAAAAAAAATATAGAGATAAAAAATGTGCTAATAACAATTGCAATACAAAATCTTTTTTATTTAAAGAATTCTTCTACAATACAATAAAAAGTAACAACCTGAGGCTTTAAAAGTAAGTGCAATTTCAAGTTGTGCAGTAACACATCACAATAGTTCATAAAACATGTGCAAAAAAAGCTCAAACAATGTTTGTCATATCTCACAGCAGAGCTCATAGCAGAGCAAGCAGATGACATGGAAGGCATGAGCTTGGATTATTTTAACAATATAGCTTTAAACAATAAAAAAAAATATGTAAGAAATGTTCCAGGTTACATCAATGACAGAAATCAAAGCCAAGTTAGAACTGGCCATGGCAACTTGCTGAATCAACACCTTAATAAATTCAACTCTTGTGTAAACGTATGAACATAAAGTGAAAACTTATATTAATTACTTAATTATATTTTATTAAAAATGTTTTTATAAAATATAATTTTCTAAAAACATTTTTTATAAAATTATATTTTATTAAAAATGGGCCACGGGCCGGATGTACAAGCTAGGCGGGACGGATGTGGCCCGCGGGCCGCATCTTTGACACCCCTGAGCTGGAGGGACACCGAGAGCTCCACCCGCCTGACGTCACGCTGAGGCCGCCAATCAGACGCTCGGATCGGGCAAAGAGCATATCCAGGTGGAGTAATGGACTACACTAAACTACTCAAGATTTATTTTTAACAGCATAAATTAAGACCTTATAACGTGATAGTGATGCATTTTATTTGTCTGCTGTGGCAGCAATACGCTTCTGGAAGTAATAGTAATATATAAAAGCAACAGCTTAACAAACACTCACCCATCTTTCTGCTTCCTCTGCTGACGGTCCCCTTGAAACTGGAGTGCGAGAGCTGCAACAGACTGTGATTGAAGCAAGCATGAAGGGCGGCTCTATTTATACAGACGTTTACTTTTGGTTTCAGTATAACTTCCTCATCTTATCTGCGTACATAGGGTCATTACTTTGTTCTGCTCAGTCAACAGCTTACTGTAGCAGGCTGTAAACCAGGCAAAGTAATACTGCGGTCAATCACTCAGTATCAAGCATATTTGAGAGAGATTTTACAGTAGAGTAAATACTGTACATAATGCCCTTTTCAACGAAAAAATAATGAACTTTGAGGCTGAATTTCTCCAAAATGATACAGTAAATATGCTTGATACTGAGTGAGGGAACAGTCAAGATGGTCCTGAGTTCAACTGTATCAGCCTTTGTCAGAAATTATGGATCAAAGGGATTTTATAGTGGCGTAATATGTTTGCTCGCTCCGTATCATGGGCTACATGCATTTGCCATAAATTCTGTAATACGGGCGCACTTGAAATCAGGAAAAGACCGAACGTCTGCTCACTTGACCGCAGTCAAAGTAATGAATGTTACACGATTTGTGGCATCCAATGTAACCACATTACATTAAAAAATAAATAAATATTATAATAATAAATATATATAATAATAAAATTATTTAGTTGATATTTCTGTCAAACTCAACTTAAAATAAGTGCATTCAGCCCATAAAATGATTTGATGACTTTGTTTACTTTTGCTTTACCTGTTTATCTGTTTTAGTTTTTATTCATTACTAGAAGTTCATGAGCTGGTGATATTTTGCAGACCAAGTACTGAAATCTGATGAGGAAATATTCAGTTTTTATATCCTGAACTTTATTCAGAATAATTTTATAGTTATTAATCACATTTTACCAGCTTTGAACATATCTACGTACCTTAACCTTTCATTTTCATGTTCTGATGATGCACAGTCTAAAAGTTCAACACGTGATTCTTTCAGCAGCACAATAATGAAACTGTATAGATGACACACATGTGTGAATGTAACCATTGAACTTTGTTCTTTTTCATTGAGTTTTTTTAGATATCAACTCATCACCGCAGATAGGTGGAAATATATATTAATCCTAGTCTTTCATTAATGCGTTCCAGCAAGCAGTTAAAGCAATTGTGCAACTTTTCTACCATCCATAGAATGACAGATTTTAAATTAGCTTCATGATACCTTTGTAATTGAGTGAATGATGTTTCTGTCATTAAAACCCGCTTGTTCTTGCACTATGTAACTTTAAGCTCTGAGTGTGAGAAGTATACTTTATGGCAGTAAGTTGCACAACCATCTATTTGACTAATTTTGGTGAAATTATCATATTTTATGAAGAAAACACACCTGAACATCAGCATGAGCACATAGTATGAGGACCTGATGATGTTTCACATCATCCACAACCACTCACTTACTGGAAACAGATGTCAGTGACACTTGTTTTTTGCTGTATGGGGACTATGCGGCTGCATATGACCCTGCAACCACCAGGGGCCCCCCAAATGATATGTTCAGCCTCAATATCTTTTGAGAGAATTAAAAGTACCTGTCTTTATTTGTAGCCAGGCAAGCCCCCTCATTAGTTGTGTGAAGTACTTACATGCTTTAAAAAAGCATATGATATCAATCATCTTTGGTCTGGGCTGTCACGTGACATCATATGTCCTTTGACCTTGATTTTATACTTTATGCAAACCAGCTGTTTTTATTTGCACTATGTACAGTCAATTACTGTCTGCCATTTACATCTGAACTGTTGAACTGTATACACTGTTTACATATTTTTTTATATTTGCTATATTCACACTAGTTACACTGTTACATATGTTTCCTTTGAAACTACAACGTGACTATTATTCTTATTGTTGGTTTGTTTTAATTGTTTGCACTTTAAAATAGATGCTGGTTTCTCTTATTTTTAAACAAAATAATACCTCTTGCTGATTTCTGTGGATCTTGTGCATACTACAATCACAGAAACTGACCCCAAATGGCACTGAAGGGGTTGCAGTGTTACATGTAAATGTTTCTTACCACCTGAATCATCAGTATTATTTGTACTAGTCTGCACATTAATATGGATGCTGATCCACTGAATTTTTATTCATTTAAGTAAGCATTTATTAATACACTCGAGCCTGTTTTATATAACAGACACATCATCCACAACCACTGACTTACTGCAAACTGATGTCAGTGATTCTTCATTGTGTCCTTGGATGGAAATAGAAAATGAGTAAAAATAGGTGAATAAGTAAAAAATAACAAAGAAAATAAAAAAAGATAAGTTAGGAATATTTAAAAAAAAACATTAAAACAGTTGATCTGCAGTTAAAACAGAAAGTAACAGAAAGTTTCATCAAACTGAAAGTGAAAATACAGGTCTCTTACTTTAAGAGTGACTTAGTGATAAAATAAACGTTATCCGGTGTGGAAACCACCCCACCTCAGTTGAAGTGCTGTGCACAGTTATTTCCTGTGTTTCTGTTGTGCTGCGTTCATGTGATACAGCATTGTATGAAAATCCTCAGTCATTAAGTCACTCTTAAAGTAAGAGACCTGTATTTTCACTTTCAGTTTGGTGAAACTTTTTTAAAATATTCCTAATTTATCTTTTTTTATTTTCTTTGTTATTTTTTACTTATTCACTTATTTTTACTCAATTCTATTTGAATCACCAAGACCACTGCCAAAGCTGTTTTTACTGTTACACAGGCCAGAGCTTCCATGTACGCTCCACAGTGAGGTATCTTATCATGCAATGAGTATAGTTTTGTATAAAGGATCATGGTAGATTTGCATTTGTTAGTAATGTACTGCTTCAGCCGAACCTTCATAATGTCTCCAAATCCTGTAAATGATCCGTTTTTTTTCATCAACACCCCTGCAGATCAACACTGGCACCAAAGCCTAAGGACTTCACAGTTACATAAACTACACCATATTTACAAACAAGAGCCTCACTACAGGAGCATAAAAAATACAAATATAAAAAAATACAGTTAAGGTTACAGTGTGTTATAATATTATCTTTAAAAATACAATATTTATTATCAAGGGGAAAGTGATAAAAACAACGCACTAGTGTAACTTGATGATGAGCCACCCTCTCTTTTTGATTCCTCTGCTGACGGTTTTCAAGTATAACTTCTATCTTATTCTTACGGACAGTTGGTTATAATGATGCCGACTGACATTTTTTCACCCCTCCCTGAAACTTGTTTGAAGCAGGAATCTCACTTTTCTAGAATTATTTAGTTACAGTGATTATTACATTTCTTTTTTCTTTACATTTCTGCAAATTATCACAGCAGATTTAAAAATCAGAGATAGCAGACAAAGATGGTTTGCAGTTATTTATTCAGCATAAGTTTTGACGCAGGCACCACATTACAGAACGTTTCGTCATGTTGGAAATCTTTGTTGTGGGCTGCTCAGCTGTTATAGTTTTCATTGTTTTTGTACCACTGAGCTCTGGCAACAACATCATTGGAGTAGTCTCTACCTGTTGTTTTTCTTATCACCTCTTTGTCCTCGACACTTTGATCCCCATATTGTATGCTGTATCCCTCCTGCACACAAATACAATGAGAATGAAGCAAAGCAAGTCTGAAAAGAGTTTGACGCATGTATGAGCCTACTGTTTCAGTAAAACAAACCTTTCAGCTGCTCCTCTGTGCTCCAGCCAGGAAATTTGTCGCGAATCATGCGATGAAATCAACCAAGTCCAGTAGCTGGCAGAGGTGTTCCTCATGTCCCATGCGCCCTCTGCAGGTGTCCACCTCCCTGCGGATTGACATCAACCTACACAATTGGATAACACAGGTGTTATTGTATTGTAACGTGCGGCTTCTTAAGGGATGTGAGTAAAGCAGTCATATTTGTTACAACCTGCATCAGTCCCAGGCGTTGTATTTCCTCTCGCTGGGCTATAGTCTCCCCATCCATTAGTTAGTGCATTTCCAGCCCTAGATTCTCTGGAGATGATTGCAGCGATGAGAGCTGGATCGATATCATATCTACGTCCAACACTGTTGATTTTAGATCTGTACTTTTCCATCCGTTCTGCATCTTCTTCTGCCATCGTCTCTGATGCATCCACGCCTATAGAGAGAAATCACAGAACAGGATTTTTGCCTCAGTGAAACAAATGCATCTATTTTTTTAATCCATAGCTACACTGTGGATGCACACGATGAAGGCTACATGATTACTTCTACAGTTTATCACTATATCAGCTCCTGTGTGTGTGTACTACAGAGTTTACCTTTGTATCCCAGACCGTTACCCTCAGATGTTTTCTCTGATGCACCAGTAGTCCGAACCTTCATAATGTCTCCATATCCTGTAAATGATCCGTTTTTTTTCATCAACACCCCTGCAGATCAACACTAGCACAAAGCATAAGGACTTCACGGTTACATAAACTACACATATTTACAAACAAGAGCCTGACACTACAGGAGCATAGAAAATACAAATGCTAAAAAAAATACAGTTAAAGGTTACAGTGTGTTATAATATTATCTTTAAAAATACAAATATTTATTATCAAGGGAAAGTGATAAAACACGCACTAGTGTAACTTGATGATGAGCCACCCATCTCTTTTGATTCCTCTGCTGACGGTCCCCTTGAAACTGGAATGCGAGAGCTGCAACACGTCCAAGCATGCAGGATGACTTTATTTATATTTAATATTTGTTTCACTTTTGGTTTCCGTATAATTTCTTAGCTTCTTCTTATCTGCTCACACAGGATCATTTCTTTGTTCTGCTCAGTCACCAGTTTACTGTGGCAGGCTGAAACAACAGAAACACAGGAAATAACTGTGCACAGCTCTTCAACTGACGTGGGGTGGTTTCCACACCGGATAAAGTTTATTCAAAGCAAAACTGCTCAAGACATATCTCGTGGGAGCTATACGAGCTAACTGCGGACATGTGAATGATGGATCTAAAGAATAATGTTGATCTCAAATTTCTGAAATACAGACGTTTTCTGAGAGACAGCAAACTCAAATGGTTGTTTTTTTGTTTAAATGACTGTGGCAACATATTGAACACCAAGACCACTGCCAAAGCTTCTTATCTTATTCTTATGGACAGTTGTTATAATGATGCAGACTGACATTTTTTCACCCCTCCCTGAAACTTGTATTGAAGCAGGAATGTCACTTTTGCTAGAATTATTTAAGTTACAGTGATTATTACTTTTTTTCTTTACATTTCTGCAAATTATCACAGCAAGATTTCAAAAAACAGAGACAGCAGACAAAGATGGTTTGCAGTTATTTATTCAGCATAAGTTTTGACGCAGGCACACATTACAGAATGTTTCTGTCATGTTTGAAATCTTTGTTGTGGGCTGCTTCAGCTGTTAATAGTTTTTATTGTTTTTGTACCACTGAGCTCTGGCAACAACATCATTGGAGTAGTCTCTACCTGTTGTTTTTCTATCCACATCTCTGTCCTCGACACTTCGATCCCCCATATTGTATGCTGCTATCCCTCCTGCACAGACAAATACAAATGAGAATGAAGCAAAGCAAAGTCTGAAAAGAGTTGACGCATGTATGAGCCTACTGTTTCAGTAAAACAAACCTTTCAGCTGCTCCTCTTTGCTCCAGCCAGGAAATTTGTCGCGAATCACTTCGATGAAATCAACCAAGATCCCAGTAGCTTGGCAGAGGTGTTCCTCACTGTCCCATGCGCCCTCTGCAGTGTGTCCACCTCCCTGCGGATTGACATCAACCTACACAATCGGGATGAACACAGGTGTTATTGTATTGTAACGTGAGGCTTTACTAAGAGGATGTGAGTAAAGCAGTAATATTTGTTACAACCTGCATCAGTCCCCAGGCGTTGTATTTTCCTCTCGCTGGGCTATAGTCTCCCCATCCATTAGTTAGTGCATTTCCAGCCCTAGATTCTCTGGAGATGATTGCAGCGATGAGAGCTGGATCGATATCATATCTACCTCCAACACTGTTGATTTTAGATCTGTACTCTTCCATCCGTTCTGCATCTTCTTCTGCCATCGTCTCTGATGCATCCACGCCTATAGAGAGAAATCACAGAACAGGATTTTTGCCTCAGTGAAACAAATGCATCTATTTTTTTAATCCATAGCTACACTGTGGATGCACACGATGAAGGCTACATGATTACTTCTACAGTTTAACTTATATCAGCTCCTGTGTGTGTGTACTACAGGTTTACCTTTGTATCCCCGACCGTTACCCTAGTGTTTTCTCTGATGCACCAGTAGTCCGAACCTTCATAATGTTCCATATCCTGTAAATGATCCTTTTTTTTTTTCTCAACACCCTGCAGATCAACACTGGCACAAAGCATAAGGACTTCACAGTTACATAAACTACACATATTTACAAACAAGAGCTTGACACTACAGGAGCATAGAAAATACAAATGATAAAAAAAATACAGTTAAAGGTTACATGTGTTATAATATTATCTTTAAAAATAAAATATTTATTATCAAGGGGAAAGTGATAAACACGCACTAGTGTAACTTGATGATGGAGCCACCCATCTCTTTTGATTCCTCTGCTGACGGTCCCCTTGAAACTGGAATGCGAGAGCTGCACACGTCCAAGCATGCAGGATGACTTTATTTATATTTATATTTGTTTCAATTTTGGTTTCCGTTTAATTTCTTAGCTTCTTCTTATCTGCTCACCCAGGTCATTTCTTTGTTCTGCTCTCAACAGTTTACTGTGGCAGGCTGAAACAACAGAAACACAGGAAATAACTGTGCACAGTCTTCAACTGACGTGGGGTGGTTTCCACACCGGATAAAGTTTATTCAAAGCCAACTGCTCAAGACATATCTCGTGGGAGCTATAGAGCTAACTGCGACATGTGAATGATGGATCTAAAGAATAATGTTGATCTCAATTTCTGAAATACAGACGTTTTCTGAGAGACCGCAAACTCAAATGGTTGTTTTTTTTGTTTAAATGACTGTGGCAACATATTGAACACCAAGACCACTGCCAAAGCTTCTTATCTTATTCTTATGGCAGTTGTTATAATGATGCAGACTGACATTTTTTCACCCCTCCTGAAACTTGTATTGAAGCAGGAATCCACTTTTGCTGAATATTTATTACAGTGTTATTACTTTTTTTCTTTACATTTCTGCAAATTATCACAGCAAGATTTCAAAAATCAAAGATGGTTTGCAGTTATTTTATTCAGCATAAGTTTTGACACAGGCACACATTACAGAATGTTTCGTCATGTTGGAAATCTTTGTTGTGGGCTGCTTCAGCTGTTATAGTTTCATTGTTTTTGTACCACTGAGCTCTGGCCACAACATCATTGGAGTAGTCTCTACCTGTTGTTTCTTTTCCACATCTTTGTCCTCGACACTTCGAGTCAGTTTTATTCACATTTTACCAGCTTTGAAACATATCTACGTACCTTAACCTTTCATTTTCATGTTCTGATATGCACAGTCTAAAAGTTCCACGTGTTCTTTAGCAGCACAATAAAAAACTGTATAGTGACACACATTGTGTGATGTAACCATTGAACTTTGTTCTTTTTCATTGAGTTTTTTTTAGATTTCAACTATCACCGCAGATAGGTGAAAATTATATTCATCCTAGTCTTTCATTAATGCGTTCCAGCAAGCAGTTAAAGCAATTGTGCAACTTTACCATCCATAGATAACAGATTTTAAATTAGCTTCATGATACCTTTGTAATTGAGTGAATGATGTTTCTGTCCTTCAAACTCTGTGCTCCACATGCCTCGATGATCTTCTGTGAGAAGAAGTATGTTACACTTTATGACAGTAAGTCGCAAGCCATTATCATTTCACTGATTTTGGTGAAATATTAAATGTTTTCTGCTTTCCCTCTGATGTCCTCTGGCTGAGTTTCCTGATTTTCTGTTAGTCTTTGTACCGCAGGCACAAACAGACACTTGGACTCCATATATATATATATATATATTATATATATATATATATATATTATATCTCTATATCTATGTGTGTGTGTGTGTGTGTGTGTGTGTGTGTGTGAATGTTTGTGTGTGTATGTGAAGGGTTTATGAAACTGCTTATTTTAGTTAATAAGAAATTATTATCAAAACCATGGAGTAATGGAGTAGAAGGCATGCAATTTAATAAAAACACAATTATAAATTTGACAATATTCATATTCCCCTGTGCCTTCCTAACTTTTATGTATTTGTATGGCTGCTAGAATAAAGACTTTATATTGGTCCATTAACTCAAAGAATTTAACTACTGACAATGGCATTTTATTTCATCACTCTTGCACCAAGAATGAATCCTGTTCACAGTTTCCATCCTAAACCAAACTTTTAGTGGGGCTAAGGATGTCTGTCAAAGGGAAACAATGGAAGCAATGTTAAGGCAAAACCTGCGATAGTAACCAGCTAAGACAAGAAAATGATGCTGCTACCGCTTAGTAGAAGTAACAAGGAACTTAGCGAAGGTGTTTTTTTTTATTTTTTAAGGTGTTTTTGATGCACTTGGCTCTGACCAACTTTCTTGTCTAAATTGGGCAAATTTTCTAATTCATCTTGATGATGTTTGGAGATTTTCAGGAGGTTGTAGACAGCTTCAGGTTTTAAAAGCCTCCATGGATTTTGTACCACTGAGCCCTAGCAACAACATCATTGGAGTAGTCTCCACATGGCGTTCTGGCATCCACCGCTTCATAGCACTTGATGTTATCCTCTCCTGCACTGTAGGCAGCTATTCCTCCTGCAGAGACAAATACAAATGATGACAAAGCAAAACAAAGTGTGAAGGCAGTTTCTAATGAAAGTCTTCTAATTCAGTAAAACAAACCTTTCAGCTGCTGCTCCTTGGTCCATTCAGGAAATGCATTCTTTATGCGGGTTATGAAATAAATCAGGATGTCGGTGCCTTGGCTGAGGTGTTCCTCACTGTTCCATGAACCTTTTGGCTCGTGAACTTCATGGATCTATGGAAATATTAGTTAATAAAGTTCAGATGAGTACTGCTGCAGGAGCCACTACTAAGAAGGAGTGATTAAAACAGTTTTATTATTACCTGCATCAGTCCAAAGCATTGTTCATCATAGCGCCCCTTGCCTTCCTTCAGTGCTCTTCCTCCCCTGCATGATCTGGAGATGATGGCGGCAATGAGAGCTGCAGCAATCTCTTTCTCACGAGCAACATTTTTGATGATGGTTTTATACTTTTCCATTTCCCGTAGATCAGTCTCTGCCATGGCATGCGATGCCTCCACACCTTTGGAAAGTAATCAAATAAAGAACAGGTCTCAGTGCAGCTATCACCTTGTCATTCTCAGATCAATATATATGTAGATATGAATAGATCAGTGTTTACCTTCGTATTTCAACTTGTCTTGCTGAGCTGTTTGTGCAGAAGCACCAGATGTTTTCACCTCCATGATGTCTCCATATGCTACAAATGTTCAGTTTATTAGACTTTTCCATCAACACACTTGAACATCAACATGAGCACATAATGTAAATGAGTAAATAAAATGCTTAAAATTAAACTAAAAATAAATAGATAAAAACACTGCTTATGGTTGACGTGAAATTGTGAAATATCTCCTGTGGCTCTGAAACACTTTCATCACTTGGACTCTGCAAACCTTGAAAGACAAGGTGGGTCTCATGAAGGATACTATTGTCGTGTTCGTTTTTTTTGAGGAAGAGTTGTCCTGCACTTCTTTTATTTAAGAGAATAAGTAAATTACACAGCTGTGGGTCTGATCTGCTTCACTCGAAAGCTCTGCTGGATCAGGGGCGCGGAGCACAGTCTGCTCCCTCTTTTTATAAGTTTGTTACTCTGGGTGTCATCCTTTCTGATTTCCACATATATTTTATTGGACAAATATGTCACACTGTCGATGTTGAATTATGGGACGCGTACAATCCATAGAGAGAATAGCAAGTCTCTTGCTATTCTCCCAGATTTGAAATGCAAATTATAATGTAGACATAATCAATGTTTCACAAATCTGAAATATAGTTCAAATCATCCACAACCACTCACTTACTGGAATCTATCAGTGTCTCCTTGTCTGGAAATACACACACACAAAAAAACAGTGTTAAATAGCACTGAAATAATTCAATGAAAGCAGGACAATCAGTGAAATAACTGGACTAAGATAAGAAGATAATAAATAAATAAATAACACGTTAAGACAGTTTCATCAAACTGAAAGTGAAAAATACAGGTCTCTTACTTTCAGAATGACTTAATGACCAAGGACTTTCATACAGTGCTGCATCAAATTAACGCACCACAGGAAACCACGGGAAATAACCGTGCATCTAAGCAAAACTGCTCAAAAGAGAATTTGAACTTGGTTAACTAGAGGTACACTGAAAAAGAAGTAGTTCAAGTTACTTCATTAAAAAAAAAAGTGATCACATTAACAATGCAGCTGCGTGTGATTCAAAATTATGACAAAAATATAATATAAGACCTTTTATATTATATTTTTGTGTCAGACATGTCAGAAAAACATGTCACTGTTTATTACAAAAAGTTTCCACTTTTCACAGGTTGTACATACAGTAAGATGATAAAATACCTCACTATCCATGGGATGGGATGCTAGAAATGTCACATTTGGTTTGTGTACATTGTCCATCAGTCAGACATAACGCAGGCTGAAGGTTTATACATGTATAAACCTTCAGCCTGATAAGATATCTTCTCAGTGCACTGAGCAGATATCTTATCATGTAATGAGTATAGTACAGCATGGTAATAAAGTTTGAAAAACTTTCTTTTTAGTACACTCGGTTGTTACAATGATTCAGACTGACATTTCTTAGACCCCCCTCCCTGAAACTTGTAATAAAGCATGAATCTCACTTTAGTGGGATTTATTCATTATTTCACTCCTGACACCAAACCTCCACACTAGAGAAAACTGCATGTGATGTTCAGCTCACCAAGGCTCTCTCTTGCTGCGTTGCAACCGATATTCTCCAAAACCTCCAGAGCCACTTTAATAGCTCCTTTCTCTGTGAAGGTTGAAACCATGACAGCTGCGATCTCTAGATCATTTTTGCCTTCCAGGGCCCTGGTTCTGATCCGTGGCTTTTCCCTGCGGTCCAGGAGCTTGTAACGGAACTTTTCTAAATCACGGTCGCTTAAGTCCTCCAACATGTTAGTCAAAGCGTCTTTAGGAGTCTTGGCAGGCATCTCTGCAGTTCACTCAGAGGCGACAAAAACACTTCTGCTGTGAGCTCACCGCACTGTGTGAGTGCAGATAAACTCAGAGTATTTGGGGATGTTTCCGGACTTTGACGAGATCTGTGGTCAGAGGCAGTATAGTAAGTCACTGCAGCTGAAAGATAAACTGGATGTCATTGACTGAAATGGAACTCCACCCTAATGAGAGTTTGACCAGCCACCAACCAAAACCTGTGACCTGCGTATTCCAAGAAATTAAAAACAGCTAAGAAAAACAGCCTCTTTTCAATTTTGTGACAACATATCTTACAGATGATCAAATGATCATACCCTTTCAGTAAAGGAGAAGCCACTTTTCTCCTGATAAATTGAAGGATTAAGAGTTTCAATTAGTAAAGCTGTCAGATAAATGGAGGAAATGCAGAATACGGACCCAATAACAAAAAACAGATTAATCCAATCCGGGCACAACTGTTCAGTGATATTTTAATTCTTCATACAAGCATCCTATACACTGCCAGATATGTAATCCTCATGTTGAATAGTTTTAGTTTTATTAAATTTAGTTTGAAGTATTTCGTCTCAAATAATTAATGTGTAATACGTGTGTGACGTGGGTGTCCTCAGCAGCCTCTGGGTGGTTGTGAAACACCAATCACCAGGAACCTGCAGATGGCGCTGATGTCAATGATATCATTTACTGCAAGCGCTTACCATGCACAACTGTAACAGAGGTTAAAAATGATAGTCCACACTGCCGTTTCTGGAGGTTTGACGGCTCATTTAAGTGAAAAACGTATACAATATAAAACATACTTTAAAAAACTTTACTCACGCACTTTTTAGCCTAATGAAGGTTTTTCATCTTTCTGTTGTGTGCCATGCAATCTAACAACTGTGTCAGATGTCCATCCTATGAACCCCTGGTGTTCTTTCTTTTTAGGCAGAGCCACAGTGAGGCTGCCATGCATCATGAATCCTGGCCTAGCTTCTTATTAAACTAGGGTTAATGAGGTTTCACATCAGACACCCAGGTTTTCTGGCTCATCGTCTTCAGTGAGAAGATTTTGCTGTGTATTTTAGTTTATTCTTCATCTGCCGCATCTTCTCATGGTACGATGAACCCTACAAAGTAACCCGTTAATTCAGTAGAGCAATATGGGTACGGTGATTTAGTGCAAGCGTGTGAGGAAGAGTGGGTCAGGTTAAGGTGCAGAAATCAGAAAACTCGGTCGGTCGGTTGGTCTGTTACAACAGTAATCTTAGTATAAGAGATAACTCTAAATTTTGGATTGTTCTTCTGACAAAACCAGACTTTTAGAGACGTCATCTTAGGTTTTGGGAGGTTGTCATGGGCAATTTACATCATTTCTGACATTTGAGTGATTTGCAGCCTATTATGTGTGTATTTTTAGGCCTCTATTTGCTTAGTTGAGTTGTGGGAGTGCACTTTAAAGGCCTCTATTTACTTATTCTGGTGTTTTCTGTGTGCCTTGTCTGAAGATCTTCCCTTCTTTACAATTTTTGAGTTGGTACAGCAACAGACCAATGATCCACCAGGCAAAACCATCTTGAACCCAACTTTGAACCCAGTGTTTTTCGATAGCAGTGTTTCTTCGTGTTCTCTCCTGGCCTTTAAATATGTGACCCAACCATGTGTATATCCACTAAAAAGCCTTGTAATGGTGTTACTGAATGGCACAGAAACAAATCATTGTATCCTCCAGTATTAACCATTAAAAAACTCATCATGTCATAATGATTTCTTATTCTAAAATATACTGCAGTTATTAAACAGTTGGTAATTGATATGCCATGCTAAGGATCTTTGTTGTTTCAGCTTACGTCTTTTAGTCATAAGGTCCTTTCAGGAGACCCACACAAAAAAACAGTGCTGAATAGCACTGAAATAATTCAATGAAAGCAGGAAAATCAGTGAAATAACTGGACAAAGATAAGATAAGAAGAATCTTTTTTTTTTTAATCATCAAACTGAAAGTGAAATACAGGTCTATTTCTTTCAAGATGACTTAATGAACGAGGAATTCCATACAGACAGTGCTCAATGAGCTTCAAAGTACCCATGTTTATTAAAACCACTGGTGTCTCACATGTAAGGACGACCAGACAGATCAATGTTTGTTTGTCCAAATTCAAAGCATCATTGATTTAAATTAACCCTGTGCTGGAAGAAATGAATTTGAAAATGAGTCATCTACATTAAAATGATAAACTACTCCAGAGTTATAGATTTATTTCAAAAATGAGGGAAAATAAACAGTCAGCAGTGACAGTTATCATACCCTGAAGATCCATTAATGATTTCAAACTGGGAGTGTTAATCTCTGAAGTGCTCCCAGGTCCTTATTTCTGAGAAGAAGGCGTCTCCAGGGCAGCTGGTGTAGTTCACCACCTGTCTGTGGCCATGGAGGGTGAAGTTAGCAATCAGTCCCCCTCCATCTACTGCACATCGGACTAGACGATGGCGCAACAGGTCCATAGCATGGCGGGATGGCAAGGTGGCAGTGTAGTTACCGATGATTGACACCCCATACCCAACGTCATTGCGCCCCTTGGTGTGCGTGCCAAGATGTTTCCAACCTCTGCCTTCATAGACGTAGCCATCGGAGCCAACCACGAAGCTGAGGACACATATATGATTAATAAATGCACAGTAAAAGTGTACAGTAAGTGATCCCAAGTAAACTGAACTAACATTCAAGCAAAAAATAGAGCAGCGTTCTTACAAATACTGAAACTGAAATAAAAATGCTAAGAATTATCTTTAATTAAAAGAATAGTTTGACATTTTGGCAAATATGCTTATTTGGTTACTTTGTGAGAGTTAAATAAGAAGGTTGATTCTTCTCTCATATCTGTGTATGGAGCTGGAATGGTATCAATCTTCTAATTCTCATTTTAAAAAAATCAAAATAAATAAGCATGTCACTGAAAATGTGAAATTATTCCATTACCTGTATCCTATGTCGCTCCAACCACGATCTTCCTGGTGGTAGCGCTGCATGGATCTCATGTCACGGGAGCAGTTTGGGAAGGATAAACAGGGTGAGGATGGCTCATAGGTGTGGTGAACATAGAGAAACCGGAGGGGCAGAGACAGTGGCAAAGGTGTACCCCGGTTTGCTTTTGCCCCCCACTGACAACGTGGGATGATTTGAGGGCAGTCTGAGGAGAGGATGGGAGAATAAAAGTTAGGATATAAAAACCAGTACAGTTGTTGCTATGTCATATTCACAACATTTTCAACGCTCAAAACTAGAGATCCAAGACTAGAGTCTAGAGCCTGATCGATATTAGCTTATATCAGATATACAGTATCAGTAATAGTACGAGTATCTGTGTATATGTTGGCTGATAAGTAACAAGGAATTGCAGTACATAAATACCAAAGATATATTTGAAATACTGTGCAAAGAACGACATAATTGTCCTATAGTATTAGTAGAATGGCAATACAGTATTAAATAATCAGAGAGACTACTGTAAAAAGGGTTCTTTAACCATCCCGCAGGCTAGCCTTTGCACTAGAGCAGCAACAACTAGTTGATTCATCGATTGGTTGGTTGATTGGAAATAAACCATAAATAATGTAGATATTGAAATAAGTGCATTCAGCCATCATTGGCCACTTTGTTTACTTTTGCTTTACCTGTTTATCTGTTTTATTTTTTATTCATTGCTAGAAGTTCATGAGCTGGTGATATTTTGCAGACCAAGTACTGAAATTTGATGAGGAAATATTCAGTTATTTAAAGGTCCAGTGTGTAAGATTTAGGTGGCTCTATTTACATAATATGCCATACATGTGATATAACATGCATAACTATGTTTTCATTAGTGTGTAATCACCTGAAAATATGCATAACTATGTTTTCATTAGTGTGTAATCACCTGAAAATAAGAATAATTTTGTTTTTGTTACCTTCAAATTAACCTTTTATATGTACAGATGCTGCCAGTCTTGAATGTTGAAGCACCGTGTTTCTACAGTGGCTTGAAATAGGCAAACTAATAACAAACTTTACCACCGTAGTTTCACTATACTGGCAGATGCCACTAAATCCTACACATCGGCCCTTTAAGCATTTTTTTTCAGCAAAAATTCTCAGGTTCCAGCCTCTCAAATGTGAATATTTTTCAGTTGTCATACTTTTCTATGACACTAAACTGAATATCTTTGATTTTGGGCATTTTTAAATGTTGTCATTGTTTTTTTTGTTGTTGTTTTTTTTAAACTTGTGACACATAATACATTTTTCTAATTTGCTAAACTTTACAGACCAAAAGATTAATCAGTTAATTAAAAAACAATCTATAGTTTTATCAGTAAAGAAAATAATCATTTGTTGCAGCCTTACATTGTGTGTTTTTATCGTTTCATAGCTCACCCCAATACTTGTGCACAAATCTCTCCAATCCATCCTTCACCACCTTTTCCAGTCCTGTATCAAAGGCAATCCATTCAGTCTTCTCTAACTTCCAGACTAATGCTAGTGTCCCCATCACCTGGCTGTGAAGATCGAGTGGCTCCAGAATGGCTTTTGAGATCTCCCTTCGCCTCGGGCTAATGTGTTTGGTCAGAGCATCAAGACCCTGCCCCTCATGTAGAATAAAACTATAGTACCCTTTCAAAATGTCACTGAGGGCCTGTGACGGTTTATGTGCAGATAGGTTGCTGAGGTCCGTGCCCAGTATAGCTCCATCCATGCCCCCATTAATAAGAGCATCAGTGGCCAGAGTGGCAGCCTGAGACAGCTTGAACACCTTAGGGTAATCCACATTGTCCCAACACCCGTTAGGCCCCAGGCGATAAGATGGTGGAAAGTCCTGCAGGCTGAGGAAGGACAGACCCAGTGTCCTGCCTAAAGTGAGTGAGAAGAGCCCAACAGCTGGCTTGCCCTCGATCTTGGCTTTCAGTCCTGATTCAATTCCTAGAAGTAAGGGTGCAAGAGCTACCGTGGTGCCATCTGGAGCGAGGACGACCCCTCGTTCTTCTCCGTGATCTGTCACAATGTGGTGGATTGCCTTGTCAAAAAAGCTAAAGGATGAGGCATTGAGAATGGCCGTCTCTAGGACTTCAGCATCACTGAGATTATATGATGCACCCAAGAAATGGATGGTCATTGCATCATCGTGGCCTGCGGTCCTCCGAAGGGCTCTGACCAGTGCCAAGGGGGATATTCCAGGGTTAGAGTCTTCAACCTGCTGTACGGCTCGGATGAAGCTGTTCATGTTACGTAGGTGGACACCTGACAACAACACAAATGAGCAACAAATGAAGTGAAGTAAGGACATTATAGTGTAATAATGAGTCAGTGAATTAACTCTTTTACTTCAAAGGATAGTTATGTTCATGGCCTAAATAGTGTTATAACAGACAATTTAACAAAAACTATCATCCTATAGTAAGAAAGGAGAAGAATTTGGCAAAGTTAATGATACTGTCTATCTGATCTAAGTTGGTAGAATTTAGTGTCAAAAACTGGACATGCTCCTCAATATAGGTCAATACTTTCCCTTTAGCCAAATGAAAAGGACCAAAGAGGCCTTCACATTAAACAACAATCATACAAACATGGCTTGTCCATGTCCTTCAGTACATCTCTTATGTGTTTTCTGATCTGAAGCCCCTATCGACAAAATGACATCACTGTCATGTTATATTTTTGTTATCGTGTGAGATGTTATACCTCACAATGCAGCAGTTATGGGTTAAATTTAAGCACAAAAACAACTTAGGCTCAGGGAAAGATCACAATTTTTGTTTGAAATAAGTTCTAGTTCAGTTTAGGACAACATGGTTTAGACATGGTTTGGGATGAACGATAAATGCCTTTGACATCATGGTCACAATTAAAAGAAACCATGGTTGACTATTAGTGGGCCTCTTGTGTTAAAGTCCGATGTTTTTGTTGATCCATCCACCCACGTAAACCTCATCCCTATAATGTTCATCTGACTTACTGTTATAATTCCCACAGCTGTTAAAGGGTTTGTCACTTCAGTGTGATCAAATATCTTTCTGGGGCATTTGCTCAAATGACTAATGCTGTTTTCTTTCTTTGAACAACCCTTCTGTGATCCCAAACCCTACCCCTACGTTCCCAATAATTTCCATTCACTCCCATTCATTCCCATTCATTTCATACTGTACCAATATCTCAGCAGGAGGCAATGAAAAATTAAAAACCTAAAATTCAAAACAGCTTAAGAACACAACTCAGCCACACAAATCTTCATAAAAATGCATAATGTAACAAATATGTCTACTTCCTTTTTTTGATATTATATGATATTTATGTGCAGGGATGGATGGATGTAGGTATTTATTGTATCAAATTTGTTTGTTTGTTCATTCATATTTATAGAAGCCCCCAACCCCCCATTAGCATACCAAAAACTTAGCCTAATGAAGAATTTAACTCGTGATAGCACAAATGTTTACATACTTTGAATAACTTACCTGCCGGCCTGCTATAAACAGTAAAAAAGTAGGATAGTCCCAGAACAAAAATCGACACTCCAAATGAAGTCATGTTGCATTTCCTGCTTGTTGCCTTTCAAAAAGCAACTTTTCTGTTATAATGGTGTCAAAAACAGAATTTTCCCAAGCTAAATTTACAAAAGACAACCTGAACAGTGAGATATGAAGGAATCTCTGCAGTAACGCTCAACGCGCAGGCTTTCAAAAAAGGTAAACTGAAGCACAGATGTGCTCCCCACAACTTCTGAGAGGAGTTGTGTGTATTTGTGTACGTGCATGACTGCAATGTTGTGTCCCAATAGGGTACTCTTTGTACACTGATGGCTCCAAATATTGATTTAGTCTACAGCAGGCCACAATGTGTCATGGGCAAAACAACGTCAAATGGTGTGTTATACAGAGACAAACAAGTGCCTTTTGCAAATTGTTCTGGGTTGTGTCAATCTTTACTCATGTTATACAGCCTTGTGGCTTCCTTTGCATACAGTATGTCATATTATGAACATGACTGAAGTGAAAGATAAAACAGATTCATGGTTAATGTTTAGCTTCTCATGTGATGTTTGTGCATCTGTTGTGTACTCACCAGTGTCGGGACACATTATGATCACATAAACATTCAACTACAGGAATTTCTAATGCAGGGAAATGGGTGGAGAATGGAAAATAACAGTTGTCCCGATTTGAGGTGGTAAATGCTCAAGGGAGTAAAATCAATCAATCAATCATTTTGATATGATTGCCTGTTTATAGGTTGTGTTTTGATGAAAATCTTTGCAAACGTCTAGCATTTTCTCAGTCTTTAATGAGGTAGTTATCTAGTTAGCTTTTCAATTAACAGGTGTGACCATCGGTTGTGTTGTTCGAAAACCAGTCATCGTCACAGAATGTAATGGTTTTTGTGACTGCGCTTGAAATCACATTCAAATTCTTGAAATTTCCTAGATTCATGTGACATTCATGTCTTAAAGTAATAATGGACTGTTGTTTCTTCTTTACTTAGTTGTCTGGTTCTTGCCATAATATAGATTGAGGTGACCACGACATAAAGCTGATTGAAAAAGCAAAGAGTGTCCAGATATATACATAATATTTACATACATGTAAGTAAAAGATTAAAAAGTTTAAACACTGACTCTGTGTGTGTTTGGTTTAAATCTGAGTAAGCCATGTGACAAAGTGACGTATTCACCCGGAACAGGAAATACTCGAAACGACAACAAAAGCAGGTGTAGTGTGGTAGTAAGTGTTAATGTGAGTTTTGTTTTTTTGTAGGTTGAGTGTCTTTCTGTGAGTAATATTACTGACATAGCTCAATCTTTGCAGATGTTATTTTGGCGTTTGGTCTATTTAGCATTAGCCTGCTAACCAGCAGCTTGTGCTTGTGTTTACCTCTCTCTCTCTCTCTGCAGCTCTTAATTAAATAATAATGGAGACTCGCTTCACCCGAGGCAAGTCTGCTATTTTGGAGCGGCCTCTGAGCCGACCCAAAACCGAGGTGAGTGTGAGCGCCTTCGCCCTGCTGTTCTCGGAGGTGGTGCAGTACTGCCAGAGCCGAGTGTACTCTGTGACCGAGCTGCAGGCTCGTCTGGCCGAGCTGGGACAGCGGGTGGGAGCCAGCCTGCTGGATGTGCTGGTGCTGAGAGAGAAGAACGGCAAGAGAGAGACCAAAGTACTGAACATACTGCTGTTCATCAAGGTACATACCCACTGACCTGTCATAGCAGGGAGTGCACAGGTGGAGCCTGTACAGCGATGATTGCTCTGCACCACTGAAATGTAAACCCAGTAAACCAGGCCACTGAGAATATACAACACTAATGTTATTAATGACATCTATATTTTGTGATATACCAAAAAGTCTGCTGTGAACAACAGTAGAAAGTAACTAAGTACATCTACGTACTAAGTACAGTAGGCCTACTTAAGGTACATGCACTTTACTTGAGTATTTGCATTTTCTGCTACATGTCAGATAGAAAAAATAGTACTTCACTGCGGATTGCTTGAGTTACAGATTGACATTTTGCATAGTTCAAATGCTGGAAAATAAAAGTCAGAATCAGCTTTATTGTATACAAACAAAGAATCTGTCTTCATTGATCTCAACGTTACACAGAGTTGTAATAGAAATAGATGTACAACAAGGACGACCAAGCTAAACAAGGATGGATTAAATCAAATATAGAGTGAGCGTACAAGTACACTGCATAGTAGTACTGTATGCCTGTAATTGAGTTTTAAAAGTGTGAGAAAATCTGCTACTGCGATGAAATTAAACTACAACGTGTTTTATGAGTTTCCTTGATTCTAAACAAAAAACACTTATTTGCTCTTTTTTTCAAGATTCTCACACTAATTTCAAAAAAGGTTCTTGAAAATACTCCTGTGTTTGTTTTCCCCACTTATATTACTTTAAGAACATTTTGCTGATCATACATTTGTTCTATGGTATTAATAAATCAACTATCAAGTATCTGAATACTTACTTGCTCTAACACCAGTGATGTAACTGGCTGAGAGTGTTTTTATTAATCACCACATCTTCTATTTTGTACTCCGCCTCACCCAGCCCTTTTGTGGTGATCCACTTTGTGCTTGTCTTTGCTCTTGTGTGATTAAAACAGGGCTCTAAGTCAGTGAAACAAAGTGACAAATAAGTTTTGTTATAATCCAATGAATGAACAGCTGTGATCTTGGCACTATTATTCCATAATGGGAATTAAATGAGACGTGATACAGTCATGTCTTGTTAGTCAGTATACCACCAGCGTGAATCTCTGCCTACACCCCCATCAGTCATTTGCTTTGTACTCCACAGGTATCTGTGTGGAGAGCCTTGTTCGGTAAGGAGGCAGACAAGCTGGAGCAGGCCAACGATGATGACAAGACCTACTACATCATTGAAAAAGAGCCCCTTGTCAACACATACATCTCAGTTCCTAAAGAGAACAGCACCTTGAACTGTGCAGCCTTCACTGGAGGCGTCGTAGAGGCCATCCTCACTCACAGCGGCTTCCCTGCAAAGGTCACCGTCCACTGGCACAAAGGCACTACGCTTATGATCAAGTTCGATGAGGCAGTGATTGCTAGAGACAAAGCACTGGAAGGCAGATAGGGGAGGGGGAATTAAAGATTGAGAGTGTGTGTGTTTGAATGTGTAGGCTGAGGTATAACGTTGAATGGAGTATGGTGAACGCAGTGTAAAGATTTTATTCAAGAATATTTGATTGTGAATTCACTGGTTTAAAATAATTTTTCTTGCAAATAGCAAAGAAGAATAGACCTACAGTAAACAATTATTTTCATTGCCCATTAAAATTAAATGTAGGTTGATGTATTTGCATTGCATCAACAGGCCAGAGCTCAAAGATTTTCAACTTATTATTACAAAAAAGTCAATCAATTATCAAAATTATTGCCAATTCACTTTCTCTCACTCAACTAAAAGATCAATGGCTTCTACAAAAGAATGTATTGTGTTGAATGGTTTACATGTATTTGTTACTGAGGCATATTTATTGATTTGTTTCACTCAAAGTGAGACTTACCAGGGACACTTCAGATTGTAAACATTGCCTTAAAACGTATTTCCCCGAAACAGTTTGTTAATCTTGTGCTACAGTTGAGGTTCTTGTTTTTGAGTATTAGGCTGACACCAACACTTTCCAAGCCAGCTGATGGAAAATCTTCCATTTCCCCATATTGCCATATTAGTCAGCTAAAACGTGTGACTGCATCTGAATTGACCAACCTGATGGGATCTTATCTGTATCACTGTCAGTCTGTCTGTACATGTTTGTATTGTGGGGTCAGCACAACACAGTCTAACAGGGATGTATCCCAAAGGTGGGGCAGCTTTATTCGTCACGTTATGTATGCAGTTAAAGGATTATGGTTTGCATGTTTGTTTATGCAATGTAATGTTTATACCCCTTCTATTTGCTCTGATACAAATGTAAATAATATAAATACATGAAGGGATGTTCCTTGGATAAAGATGTTTTTTTTCTTGAACTTGGGAATAGTTATATTCATATTTAATGTTTTCAGGAACCATGGGTGTTTAACCATATAGATTACTGCAACTGGAAAATTAAGTGTTGGGAAAACGGGGAGGGAAGGTGAGTAATTTGTCTGCTAGATGAAAAACAAGAGACTCTGTTCCTGTTTGACTGACTAATGGTACTTTGGACTGGTTACACATTGTACATCTTAACCAGAAAAACACAGGTGGACCAGTAACAATAGGAATGGTTCAGTTCCATGAAGTGTCCCAGTGACAGTGACTGGACCAGCACACACCATAACAGGACCTCACCTACCGTTGATAACACCTGTGAGTTTCCTGCTATGACATGTCAATCTGCTGTGCCACCAATCCACTGAAGTCTGTTGCAAGAGAGTTAAAAAAAGTTTTGCCTTTGCCTTTGAAAAAACTCACTAGGCTTCTTTGCACAGTTTATTCTATGACTTCTAGTGAAAGCTAAATTTATTATGCAACTAATAATGTTGCAGTAGCCTTTTTAATGAGTGATCAGATGAACACCTAATGTATTCCAGCACAGCAGTCCTGCTTTTAATCTTTGGCAAAATTCGGTTAAAATGCAGATGCTGGTGGCACAGTGTTGAAATTCTTAATGAGAATTATTTTACCATCTCATTTGCATAAAAGCAAAAGTAATGGATCAACCTACACCTCTGCTAGAGCTGCTTTCTCCAAGCTTGTTATTCTAATAATATATACATTTTATAGTTATAGTACTTTAGAGGCACCTTAGTGACACTTTATGTACTAATAAAAATGTAATTTAGATGATTCCCTTAGGTGCAACAGTCTGTTGAAGTTTGTTGTGAGAGATAACCTTTTCTTTACATTTACCCTCAAAAACCTCACTAGACGGTTTGCGCATTTTGTCTTGTGACTGAAATACTTGTAGCAAGGGGCTAAATTTATTTCCGTACTGACTTTTTAGGACTGAAAGTTCTTTGGAAGTATACATATTTCTGCCTGGTGAGGCACCTTCACGCCAACGATCCCAGATAAGGTCAGAGCACCTTCTTTGTTTTTTAGTTACAGAGTACTGCAGAAGCCTTTTTCTTGAATCAGACAAATAATAATATTTCTAATGCCTCTACCATCCCATTTCCATCAGAAATAAAAGATCAGCTTTCGCCTCTGCTGTAACTTTGTTAGTCTCATAATATATTTATTTTATAGTTGTAGTTAGTGACATTGAGGATACTTTATGTACCAACATTTAGTAAGATTTTGATGCGAAAAAAAGCAATAGGAAAATCATGGCACACAAGGTAATGGTGGATATTTTTCAGGGTTTATAATTTCACAAAATATAAATAAATAAATAAATGAGTTCCTGGAGAGTCATGCCTCGCACGGGACCTGCCGTAAAAAAATAAAATCTGTCGGTCACGTGGTGCCGGTCACGTGACCTGAGAGGAGGAAGCGACGTGTGAGCGGCTCGGCTCGCGGCTGTGTGAGGAGGACAACAGTTTGTCGTGAGAGCTGTAAACCAGTTACTGCTAACACAGCTAAATAAATACTTACATAAACAGCTAGGCATTTATCTTTATGAGTTACATATTGTTTTTTTAAAAGGGTTAACTACATGGCGGCGGCAGGACACCAGGACTCCTCAGGTAAAGTACAAAAACTTCTTTGTCCGTGTGTACGTTTGTTTTGCTTGTTGTTACCACGCTGTCATTGCTCATCACACAGTTTGGAGTTGAAACTACTTTTGGAGCTCTGCTTTTTGGTGTTTTGTGTTTTGTTCTGGTGTCTCCTCAGCTGTTTCTGCTCTGTCATCTTCTGGTCAGCTGAGTTACAGTAATGTTAGTCACTATCATCCCCAAACTGCTCTGTCAGCTTCATGGATTTGCAGTGATGACTCCAAATTTTACTCCTTGTTTGCAAAGTGGGATTTACCGCTATTTCCAAAACCACCACAAGTCCTGACTTAACACAGAAAACACAGAAGCTTCAGGCACTAATGTGACTTGAAAACAATAACAGAAAGTTCATTAGACGTGGCCTCCTCTTGATTATCATACAGCAGTCATAAAAACTAAAATGATGACAGTTAGAGATAGATATTGAATTATTTATTACTTAAACACGTCATAATAATACTTTACAAAATAAAAGCATAATACCTTTGTTTGGCTTTTGTCAGGTGTTGTGTTTTAATTGTTTGTGAGATCAGATAGCAATACTACATTAAAACTCAAACTAATTGATTTGTCGTTGACAGAAAATGTAGCTACGTATTTCAGAAAACTTCACTGCTTCTTAAATGTGAGGATTTGCTGTTTTTATTTTTATTTTTTATGACACACATAATATAATAATACACTTGAGTTTTGGACTGTTAGTCAAACCAAACAAGGCATTTAACGACATGACCTTGTGTTTGGACACTATTTTCTGACATTCATAGACTAAATGATAGTTGTTTAATCTTAAACACAATGGAAAGATTATTTAAAAAAATAATATCATTGTGACTTGTAGCTATATGTGTGTGTGTGTGTGTGTGTGTGTGTGTGTGTGTGTTGTAGATTATAGTTAATAGAATGCACTTTTAATTTGAATTAAGTGACTCAACATTAATACAGACTGTGAATTAATAAACTACCAGCAGGACTGAAATCAGCCCCAACTCTTAGCACTTTTAAATCCAGGTTAAAAACTTTTCTATTTTCACGTGCTTATGGCTGAGCTCTTTTAAAGAACTTTTAATCATAATCCAGTGATTCGTTTATTGTTTTAAATTGTTTTCAAATTTCCTATTTTAATGATTTTAAATGACATTCTTCTCTTTTTAATTAAATTTTCTTCTCTTTTTAATTTTTTGTTTCTATTGCTATTGCTTGTCTTAATGTCAAATGTTTTTCCTTGCCTCTGTAAAGCACTATGAATTGCCTTGTGTACGAATTGTGCTATACAAATAAACTTGCCTTGCCTTGCCTTGAAACTATACTACTACACCTTCCCCAAAGTTCAGACGTTGCAGTGACTGTGGGTTTTCTCGGTCTAAGGGAGACTGTTGTTAAGACTCTTTGCCCATTAAAGACCCAGATGGTCCACCTCCATCATCATTATCAGCCCCCCTTTCAGCAAATCTACTAAGCCAGGCACACTTAAAAGGCCTAACTCTTTCATGCATAATAATAGTTTCAACGCCGCTTCCTAAGCTTCTCTCATGCATGGCTGAGTCTGCAGTTTTTCTTTTTTTTGAGAGAGATTGTTGATGCGGGTTGGATGAAGTAAGGCTCCACTGATCATTGTGATCCTCTGACTGCGAAGGATTTTTTTTTTTAATTTTGAGTGTGAAAGTTCATTCTTGACCTTGAAAACAGTATGTTGACAAAGCTCGGAAAAGGATAGTAAGTAGACCTTGAGTTATATTTATGTCATAGATTTTATTAAGAACGGCTTGTGTTTTCTTGAAGGTATGAGTCACGCATACAGATGAAGAGTTGCATTATCTTGTATCACACACAGTATGTGTTCAGTAAGTTTCAAGTTAAAGGGTCAGTTTACCCATATTACACGTCTTTATGCACACTACCAGTGAAATCTAGCTATGCATATGCAGAGCTTTTGAGATAGGTGTATCTGTCTTTCAGAGCATTTAAAGCCACATCAGACCTCTTTTTCTCACCCAGATAGTAACTCTTGTGTTGAAGCTCAACTAAAGTGTAAAGTGAAGTGAAACACATTGCTGCAAAAGAAGGATGTAGTCATCCAAAAGTATCACCTCTCACACACACATAGCCCAGAACATGACTATCAATATATCATCTTTTTTTCTTCAAAATGCTTCCTTTAACCCGGGTGTAAGTGGAAGTTTTAGACACTTAACCTGTGGGTGGCCTCTTGTTGTGGACTGCCAGACTTGATCTAAATGCAGATACCACGATGTTGACATTTCCAGTTACAGTAAGGACTTTGACTGACAGACATGTAGTGACATTAGTGTTTTTGCCAGCACTCAAAAGACAGTCATGAACAGGAAGAGCCAGATATTTTTTCAGATTAACTCTGCTTGTGTCAAATCTGGTGGCAGGGTCAATGGCCTGCACCCACTTTTATTTGTCCGATTTCTATCTGCCATGACGATCGGCACACTCCACTGATCAGATCAGAAGATATGTGTGCACTCGGCGTCCTGCCTATTGTCTGCATGAAATGTGAAGTGGTTGGATTCTTTCGTCTGTTCTTCATTCTTCTCACTGAGGCACGCAACCCCTGTCAAAATCAGGGCACCTGGCCTGCCTCGTTTGAAGCAGAATTCATTAAAATGCTGTCGCTCTCAGCTAATTCTGTTGAAGACGTGTGCTCATTTGAATGTTGTTCATATCACCTTAACAGCCAGAAAGTCACACAGGTTAACAGCAGGTGTTGGATAACGAAGGAACTGATGCCTGTGAATGTGGACTTTCAGGAAACTACATGTGGTATCATAAAACCTTAAGTTACAACTAATTTCCTAGGGTGAGTCATGCACAGTAGACTTACCTACTTATTATAGCTTACAGACATTGAGCAAAGACCAAAAAAAAAAAAAAAGACTGAAGACTTAAGACATTAATTTAAGACTTAAACCATATAAGGGTGTGACCAACTAAGCAAATAAATCTATTAAATCAGTTGCCTCATAGTTGTAAATATCTTTAATGTCAGTTAAATGTCATGCTTCATTAAAGGCTCAGACTTTTTATTTCTGCCACATGAACTTAACCTTTTAACTAAAAGTTGTAGAAAGTCTTTTAGGGCTCGAGAGGAAGCTGGGTGATATCTGATAAATTTCACTTGAGTCTGTCTGGAGACAGGAGACAGTTTGAAAATTAAAAAACAAAAAAATCTGGGGTTGTGTTACCAAACCTTGGCCTTCAGCTATGCTTTAGGCTAACAAGCATAGCACACCTGTAGTTCCAGGTTTTGACAGTCCAACAGTGTTATAAATCAGTGGAGGATTCTTTTAGGCCAATTTCAGATACATAATTGAAGAGTTTAGAGATGGAAAATCAGCATTTTATCAACTGCTGATATTCAGAACAAAAGTGTCCGTTTCTTTAAACTTAACTAATCATATGATTGGAAACAAGATCATTCCCAACAGATTGGACTAGTCTTTATGGACCTTTTTATATTTTTATGTGTCAGCTGAAGAGTGGGACGGGTATGTGGGGAGAGAGAGGGGGAATGACATGCAGCAAAGAGCCACGGGTCAGACTTGAACCCTGGGCTGCTGCAGTAAGGACTAAGGCTCTGTACTTTGGGTGCATGCTCTTCCAGGTGAGCTACCAGGAGACTCTGGGCTGGTCTTTTAATAAAAACTAAACAAAAGGTAATCTGTATTTTGTGATGCTCATAAATACACTGGTAATTGGCCAGCCTCATGTAGTAGGATTACTAAAAATTTCACTTCAACAGTGTCTGAAAGCTTAAATTACTTCAATGTAAGTGTTGTATGCTCTTTGTCTGTTCCAGTCTTTTTCATTTTTGGAAGTGAGACTGCCCGTTAATTTACATTAGTGTCATAGATGGTTCCTTATAAAAACAAATTGGTCCTCTCCTTTTAGTTACATGATCCTAAATAGTGTGCAAAGAAATTCACCTCAGCATTGTGTCACTTAGAGCAACAGGAACAAACATTTTTCAATTGCTTGATTATAGTGCCACGCAACAGGTGAATTTGGAGTTGTGCCAGCCTAACTTTCCTGTGTAATCTTGTTCTGTTGAATATGAAGCTTGTTTACAGTTTGTGCGTGCTGGTACTGAACAACAGTGGTACCTTTGCCCTGTTTCACTTCTCATTTCCATTGGACAAATCCGCAAAGCTGGTGGTTTTGCTCTGCTGACTTACTGTGTGTGCTGAGTCTGGATTCATCCTGACTCAGCAGTTTATCTGACCCTGCACGTGCTGACTTTGACTACATAGTAATATTTAAATAAATTCCACATGTTTGTCGAATAGGGCTAGAAATCTCAATCTACTAACCACCCTGACCACTTTGAGCTTACTGCCAACCCGACAAGTCATCGTGTCTGAACTGAGTGACCCCATTTTTTTTGTTTTTCCCGAGGTCTAACCGGCTAAAAGCATGTGACGAGCATTAAACATGATTAGCCCACTTTGTGATTTTCCTACGATCCGGTCAGTTCCTACAAAGACACAACACATCGACCTGCTTTGCTTCCAAGTATAAAGTCTCTGCTTTAATGTCAGTAGAGCTGCAACGAGTACTCGAGTAATTCGAGTACAAAAAATTCTTGAATCATTTTTTCTTGTGTCTATATGTGCTGAATTTAACCTCTGTAAAACAATCAGGAAATAACTTTTTATTTCTCTGATTAACAGCTTTATGGAGGCTGGCACATGCTCACTGTAATTGTTCTCTGTCTGTCTGTCATCTAATCATCGGACACAAATCAAATTAAACTTCTTTGTGTCACTATTTTGCAACATAAATTGGGAGTCAGACTCAGATTTAGAAGCTGGTACATGAACTAAACAAATTGAGAACACACGCACACACACAGGTAGATTATCAGAGTTTAGTCAGTGAATCCATCTGGATAATCTCTGTTTCCTGCTTAATCATTAATTTTGTTTAAGTAGTCACTTGCGTTCTGCCCCGGGGATCGACTCAAGTCAAAAACTTGTGGAAGAGAGCGAAGAGGCCGTCCACAAGGATGTCCAAAGTTTGGGATCAATTGTGGCCTATCGTTTCTGTCACACATTATGCAATAGCATTGTTGAAACTCTCACTATTAAGAAACTCTATAAATAACAGAGTTGATGCAAAGCAGCCAGAGGAGATCAGAGGGAAACCAGAAAACATTTTCTCCATAAAATATTATCTAGTTTCACCAGGATAGGTGAAATAGTTGGTGGTGTGTGACTTTGTGTGTATGTACTTCTCATGGGAGCGCAAAGTTACATAATGCAGAGGACGTGGAGTGGGAAAGATGGACACTATTCACCTGATTATTATTCAGTGTAGCAGCAAAATGATTTAAAACATTTTATGTAAACAAAAGTTATGGAATCTTGCTTTAACATCATGCTCAGGAGAAAATGATTAAGTAAAGTAAAGTGGTTCTTCTGTGCTTTACTTCATTTAACCTCACACCTAGTTTCCTAAATTTCTGTTGCTACACTCGTCAAACCCAGTCAGGCCAGACATCTAAACTTTGTCAGCTGTTCCTGAACCATCCCAGGAATCTGCCTCACTTCCTGCGACTAATCATCTATTACACTGATGTCAGCAGTAACCAGCATGCAAAAGAGCTCCTTTTTTTACAGCTGTAAGCAGCTGAAAACATACAGCTGAAAATCAAACATTGAATCTCTTTTTGTGCCCTGTGTACTTTGGAGGACAACCATTTATTTGTATTAGTCCTCCTAGTTTTGGAGTTAAAAGGGTTAAATCACATGCATAGGCGAGCTGAGCACATGGTTCAAAGTGCCAGAGGGGACAGAGAAGAGTAAAGCTGTACACACTGACAGACAAAGAGAAGGTGTCGGACTGAGGTGAGGCACATGTGTGGTGATGACAGGATGCTGTCACTGGAAGTCTGTGTCATTGAAGGTGGAGTCAGGTTTGGCAAGAAATGACTAGACTTGGGGTCAGCACTTTGAAATACCAGTTCAGTTCATGTGATCGGTGCTTTGCCTCTCAGTAAGTTGTTGGACGGCACAATAGAGACTCTTGTCCTGGTGCTCATCTCCCCATTTTGTCTAATCGCATAACTACGATGTATGTTTGATTTACCACAGCCTTGATGTTCTTTTAGCTTTGTGACCTAGCTCCATTTATTCATCAATATGTTCAGAAATAAACAAAACATTTCTAAACAGTTTCTGTGGGGAAAAAGCCTGTAAGAAATTCTAACTTTGAGTCACAAGTCTGTCACGCTGAATAAATACCAGCTGATAGAAGAATCTTTCTGTGGTTAATGTTTGTAAAATACAGTACATTGTGGTTTTATGAAGAAAATATAAATCTGGAGATGCTTCTTTTATCGACTAGAGCCTAAACAATACTATATATATATATCTATAATATTATATAATATATATATATATATATATATATTATATATATATATATTATTATATATATATATATATATTATATAATATATATATATATATATATATATACACACATACATACATACATACATACATACATACATACATACACACACACACACTGAGATTAAGATGTTATAAAAGTTTAAAAGTCTGCACGAGCATCACTGAAAAAATCAACGTTTTTCTTTCAGAACGAGAAGGCCTGTCCTGCTCGGGGACTCGCTACGGCTCCACAGACAGCAGCGGGGAGCATGACCACCACATTAACAATCATGGAAGCAACCACAGCAACCATCGGCTCCCGACAGCGACGGCAGGTCATTGGGTCGGGTCTGATCAGCAAGAGGAGGCCATTCGTAGGAAGTTGAAATACTTCTTCATGAGCCCTTGTGATAAATATCACGCCAAAGGCCGCAAGCCTTATAAGCTCATCCTGCAACTGCTCAAGATCTTTGTTGTCACAGCTCAGGTACATCAAATGCTACACCTCAGTTATTTGTTGCTTGTTTGTTGTATGTTTCTGTTTAAGTTTATGTGGTTTAAAGGCATACTGTGGGTTTTCTGAAGTAGGATTGTTTGACTTAGACAATAGACAGTTTCAAGGAGCAGACAGAAGTCCCAGCACAGAGCTAAAGCAAAGCACTGGCATGTACTGAGTAAGCAGAAAAACTTGTTTTAGCCACATAGTTAGGGCCCACATGAAAAAAATCAATATTCATGTAAGTGCTTAAGCATATTTGTCCTGCTTTAACATGTTATCAGGCAGTCCTTTCCCTCTGTGCTACATCGTCTCAACCTTAGAACTAGTAGAGCTGTAGAAGACAAAGCCATGAGAATATGCTCACGATAGCATACACTTAGATTAATGATGAATAAAGTTGCCTTTTTCTAAAATGTGTTTTTTCTGCTGACCCTGTCCACAGCAGTGCTTTGCTCTACTTCCATGGGACTTCTGTCTGCTTCTCCAAACTCATACATCCACACTGCAAAAACCCAGAAATATCCCGTTAAGTTCTAACCAGTTAGTGTGAAGTGGGACGAGCTAACAAATATTAAATGTCACAGAACAGTTTAAGTTTGTAAAGAATATTGTTTCACTGTTTACACTCACAAATACAGCAGAAAACATGCAAGAAATAAGCTTATAATACCATTACTATTCATTTATACATTACATGTTAAGAGATTCTAACTATTTTCTTGTACATTTGTTTGTCCTTTTTCATCAGTTTATTTATTCCATTTTACATTACTAATAATATTAATAATTTACAGTTTCAGAGAAAATGTTTGGTAAGATTTATGGTTTACAGACATATATGATATACTGTACCTGCGATGTTAAGAGGTGCAAATCAGGTTTTTTGACCTGACAATGTTTTCCCCTCTTTGCTGCAGTTAGTGCTGTTTGGCCTCAGTAACCAGGTGGTGGTGACCTTCAAAGAGGAGAACACTATGACCTTCAAGCACCTTTTCCTGAAAGACTATGATGAGTCTTCAGATGACACCTTTGCTGTTTACACACAGAGTGACGTCTATGACCACATTTTCTACGCTGTGGAGCAGGTAAGACCTGAGGAAAATGGAAAGGCTGCTGTAATATATGAAACCACTTATAATAGTGCTCCACTTTTGAATTCTTAGATTAGCTGGACAGTAAGCTAACACCAAAACAAAAGCACATTAAAGAGTACATTGCATACAGGTACAACAAGGACATTTCTACCTGATCACTTTTCATCAGCACTGGTGAAAGTATTGCAAAGTATGTAAGTGTGTGCCTCTACCAGTTTATGCCTTCACTGCCACAGCCAAGTTGTTTGCAATAAATAATCAGAGTCCTGACAGAACCAAAGGAAGCAAGGTCAGGCCATCATAAAATTATAAAATAGTGTACAAAGCTGACAGGAAGACAGAACCCTCGCTTCATTCCCAGGAATTTGACCACTGTACCATCTGTACAGAGGCGAGGTGTAAGGTAGTTACTGTCTGTGCTTGTTTATGTTCAGCTCAGCCTCTGTCTGAGACTCAACAGAGACTCTGGTCATTTTCCCTCCAGTAGTCTCTCTCCTTTTTCCTCTCATCTGTTTACATTTATAAAGTAGAATCATAAAGATGCATGCAATTTTTTTGGATCAAGTTGAAATCTTATCAGCATCCGTTCTCTCCTTTCATCTTCTCACCCAGTATCTGGCTTTACCAGAGACCACAGTGGGACGCTATGCATACGTCTACGGTGTTGGTGTGAATGGAAGCGCACTCTCCCTCTGCCAGCAGTACTTCAAGAAGGGACGCATCGACCCAGCCAATGACACCTTCAGTATAGACCCACATATCATCACAGGTACGTGTAAAATGTGGAGGAGGTATTGCTGGCCTGTGATCTCCGGCAGTGCTTAAAGGTTGCTATCTGCTCTGTGCTAAAATATAAACTTTTTTCCTCTGTGACAAGCTGTCACACATTTAATGGTGCATGTATAATGGGTGTGAACACTACATCAAAGGAAGTATGTACCATGATGTGAGTTTAGTTATACTATTTTTGCAAGAATTTAATTGTCACATCGCATGAAGTACATTGTGAGCATTTGTGCTGCTGCATGTCACAAGTGCAGCTGATGACTCGGTCATGGTCACTGAAAAACAAAAGTGCACGCTTCCCTTTTACATTAAACCAAACACATGAAAAAGTGGAGAGGAATAGCTCATGCATAGTTTCCACATAATTCAGTTTTAAATAGTCAGTCATAGTAGAGTACAATTATCTGTAGACTATCCATGGTGACAGTCGTCTACCTGAGGGAGCAACACAAGCAACCTCTTTTATCACTTCAAAAGGAAACATCTGCGTCGGAGGAATGTTTGAGGATGCACTGCTGCTCCGATACATACAAAAGTAGTTACCACAGCTGGTGTGCATTCTCAAACAAAGGGCAACAAAGGCTTTTTAAATATAAAGAAAAAATCATTGTAACTCCTGAAAATAAACAGTTACGATCCCATAGTCTTGTTTTGGTGTTCATATCACATTGTAACTATGAAATCATTAGGTGAAAATATACTCTTACATATATATTTTAAGTCAAAATTATCAAAAAAATTACGAGATCAAGATCCTATATCTACAAGGAATTTATCTTGTAATTATGAAATTGTTTTCTATCTATTCTATAAATGCTATTTTAGAAAATGATGATGGGGTCACCTGAATTATTCAGGGAGATGATAATGTCACTATATCACAGATTGTTGTATTATTATTATTATTAGTATTATTATTATTATTATTATTATCATCATCAGTATGTCAACACTTTGCATGCACCCTTTGGGATTGCTCAGGCAGAAAGCACACTCTGCTCTGCTGGAAGCTGCTTAAAGTGTTACTGTGTCCCTTCAGGTACAGCAAAGAAAAACATGGGAAGTTTTATGGACACAAAGTCGTGCATCAGAAATGTATACATTTTGATAAAGTATTCAATACGGTGTGAAGTGTTTCTGTTTATTTATCACGGTTTGCCACTGAACTTAACCAAGTCATCACAGAATCTGATGAGTCACGTAATCTACAAACTGATCTACTTATTATGAAATGCAGACGTCATAGTCATGTAATCAGGTCACCAGTTTGTTTGTTTTTTTTTCATTGGTGAGTGCAGTGATGTTCTGTCAGTTGCGCCTCAGCAGAGGTCCATGTATTGTTATTTTAAACATCCCTGGTTGCTTGAAACAGTTGTAAGAACACACCATATGTCCTCAGAGGAGATGTTGTAATTGTTAATAAATACTGTATATTTTATTTCATTATAAACACTTTGAATGTCCTCATATCTGCTCACAGCTACATTATAGTTATTATTAAATTTTTGTCCAGTATCTGTAAATGCCACCAGCATTTTTGTGCATTACCTTATTTATATGCCAATTCCAGTGAGAGGGTGTTGCGTACCCTCGGAGTTTCCTACTTCCTCATATCGCTGTGTTTTTTTAGTCAACTTTCACCAAATTAAGAGGAAGTACAAAACCGTGGAAAACACATAACGTTGGTCTTTCTCCATCTCCTATCATAATTATGTCAAATACTGCTACTTGTAATAATTTGGATTACTCATACTTGTATAGAGAGAGAGAGACAGCAAAATGCCAGAAATTGCAAATTGAGTTTTTCGCATCTTTGATGGTGACTTCAGTATATGTCAGTATTTACTCAACATAACTCTGACTTTTCTGTCTTCTGTCGTCTATTTTCAGACTGTATAGGTGTGAACCCGCTGTCAGTCCCTCCAGCTCCGCTTGGCAGCAGCTATAAAAACTTTACACTCAAGTTCCACAAGTAAGGCTTCATTTTTCACATGGCTTCAGCTTCACCTTGTATGGTGTCTATTGGGGAGATCTATCTCTGCAGTATCTGATGGTGATAAGTCACTTATCTTTGTTCCAACACACACACACACACACACACACACACACACACAGCAAGTCAGTCAAGTCATTCTGGCAACATGAAACATCTGTTTCCTCTCTTAATTAACACCAATTTCTTTTTCCAAGGTTCATTAACGTTACTATAGAGTTCCAGCTGAAGGCAATCAATATACAGACCATCATCAACAATGAGATCCCAGACTGCTACACTTTTTATATAACGGTAAGTAATGAAGACATCGTGCATGCATGATCCAGAGGTTTTCGATGTCAGGTTTATTAGACATGCTGCTTTGTTTGTTTGTTGTAAGTATTTTATGGAAATTAGAAAAACACAAATCCTGTTTGAGGCTTCTGTCATTTTGCACAATTGCTGTTCTATTTTTTGTTCAGTTTCATCATAATGGGGTAGAATAACAGCTTGCTGCAGATGTTTAGATGGTTATTTGTATCTGCAAATGTTTGGTAGAAATGACCTCACCTGTCAGGGGCTGATTGGAAAAGTTACTAGGAACTGATTAGTTATAATTAAGTGACTTAAATTACATGCCTTGTTTATTTTAGTTTCTTTTTCACCTCCAGTCCAAATATTTGGCTAAATTAACATAAATTCCAGATGATAAGGCATCAATTTACACTGATGCAATATATCCTTGTGTCCTTGAAGGACACTCACTAAATGTGGCTCTCATAATGCAATACGTGAGCCAGAGAGCCAAAGATATTTTAGACGTTTTCTCTCCCTTTTTTATCCAATAAAAAAATATTGTAACAAACATCTTATTTAGTCATTTAACTGTACAAACTATCTTCCTATGTAATGGTTTTAATTTTATTTCTACACTGCCAGCTTTGTGATGGAGAATACTAAATTATACTTATTTTGATTTTGTTATCATATAACATATATACATATATGATAACCCTCAAAATAGTTAGTCTAAAAAAGCGTGTTATTGCATAATGTAGGCTCCTCTTCATGTCAGATATTTAGAAATATTTACAGAGGACATGACCTCTGTGTTTTCAGTGATGCACTGTGCAAATCTGGCTAAATGAAACCATGAAAACAACCAATCTATATTTCATTAGAAAAACTTTATGTTCTAAAATTACTACAGTTTTGAAATATATGAATTGTCTGCTGGTGGTCTCTCTCTCTCACCTCCAGATCGTCCTGGATAACAAGGCTCACAGCGGCAAGGTGAAGATCCAGTTAGAAAACCGGGCAACCATAAAGGAGTGCAAGGACCCGAGCGTCTCTGGACACGGTGAGAGACTAGATGAAGAATGATGATGATAGAAATACGGCAGCAGTGGTATGCAAGGGAAAAATGACAGTAAACTAGTAGCAAAGAACATGGCAGTAGTAATACTACTACTACATCTAACTGAAACACTGCTAACTGCTCTGCTTTTTACCTCCAGCTGAGAACTACACGCGTGTAGCATTTGATGTGGCTGTGGCTTTGCTGTGCACGCTGTCACTTGTGCTGTGTGGACGCTCCATACTGCGAGGCATCATGCTACAACAGGTATGAAAAGTCTGTTCCAGTCAAAGGAAAACAACAGATTTTCACAAGTTCAGTCTCCAAATAATGGAATAACTTGTTTCACAATAATAGTTGGCAGACTCAGGATATTTCAAATTGATGTGTGTATTACAGTATGTACAGTATATGAATGTAAAGCCAGTCTTGCTGATTCCTCTCTTCTTGTCTCTTTGTGTTTATCAGGAGTTTGTGCAGTTCTTTAGAGAGACCATGGATCGTAAAGTATGCTGGGCAGACCGGCTGGAGTTCATTAACGGCTGGTACATCCTCCTCATCATCAGCGACATCCTCACTATAACTGGCAGTATCGTCAAAATCGGCATCGAGTCAAAGGTGTGTTCTGCGTTATCCTTAAGTGACAATATCTTCTATACTGTGTGAATTATACTGTGGTTATAACTCAACAAACCTCTAGTTGATGTCAGCGAGCATTATTTTAAGTCATCAATGAATTATTTATCAGCATAGAGATTCTTATGCTGTGTGTTCATTGTGAAACTTTAAATATCCAGTGCATTAAGTATCTCTTGTTCTTTTCTGACAGACTATGTCCTCGTATGACTTGTGTGGCATCCTGTTGGGAACGTCCACACTCTTGGTGTGGGTTGGAGTAATTCGCTACCTCACATTCTTCCAGAAGTACAATGTAAGTCACAGATAGACTAGTGTGTGTAAGATGATTAAGTTGTAAGCTACTGCTGATTTAATAACTTGTCAAAGAGTGAGAAATTGTTCCTCTTAATGGGTTGATGTAACATAATAAACTCTGTTAATCTAGTGTCTCTGCTCTCTCTCACATTGCAATTTGATCTTTCTAATGTCTCTCCACCTCCCATAGATCCTGATCGTCACACTTCGAGCAGCGTTCCCTAATGTGATTCGGTTCTGCTGCTGCGTGGCCGTCATCTATCTGGGCTACTGCTTCTGTGGCTGGATTGTCCTGGGACCATACCACGTCAAGGTGAGCAAAACTTAACTTAAAGTTGCCATATCCTATTATTTTGGCCACTTGGGGGCAGCAGCATTTGCACTTGCACTTAATCATCCAGTGTGTACGATTTAAAAGGCTCTATATACAGAAGATGTCAAAATAATAATTGAATATAATATGAAGGATCATCTTCCACTGAGTCCACTATGTTTCTCCAGTAGCCCAGAATGGACAAACACTGCCTGTAGGTATGGCCTCTTGCATTTCTCACATGTTTTACAGCTGCTGTAGTTTTAATGTTCCTACCATACAGATTTCATGCCAGTGTGCATTTTTATACTTTTTAAATAAATAACAATAACACTACACTTTCTGTGCAGCAACTGCTACATAATTTCTCCCGTTTTCAGGAAATAAATATAAATTCTAATTTTTTTCATAATTTATTTGACCCTTTTAACATTATGTGTTATAAACAACATTTGGATACTTTGGATAAGTAGTTTTTACCAGTCTCTGACTTAAATAGTCTTTATGTTCTTATGTGTACATGAAAATACATGTCCTTTCAACTTGAGTCATAAATTCACTGGACACAAGTGTCCACTTTCTGAGCAGCTGAGGTGCCATAGATAGAGCCCTGTTCCCATATGTGGACACCTCTCTACTCACTTCTCTAACTACAGGAAATGACTCAGTGAACTGGACTCACTCAGAACTGTAGTCTCTCTTTCCCTAGTAGACATCCTGAGTTGGTGTATTTTGTGCAAATTGCTGAAGTCAGGCGTCTTCCATTTAAACAATTCAGCTGATAAAGTTACCTCTTACTGTCACTTATGGAACATTGTGTACTGTAACTTCAGGCTTTACTCACTGTATAACAGTTTCTGTTCACTCCCCCTTTAACGCTGTTTGCAGAGGTTTGATTTCTGTTTTCTCTCCTCAGTTCCGCTCTCTGTCCATGGTATCTGAGTGCCTGTTCTCCCTCATTAACGGGGACGACATGTTCGTGACGTTCACGGAGATGCAGGAGAGCAGCACTCTGGTGTGGCTGTTCAGCCAAGTTTACCTGTACAGCTTCATCTCCCTCTTCATCTACATGGTTCTGTCGCTGTTCATCGCTCTCATCACAGGAGCCTATGAGACCATTAAGGTAGGAAATTAAATCATTTCTGTTTTTCTGACTGAATATATATTTAAAAAAAATAACAATAATGTGTCCTCTTTGATTTTCCCAGCACCAAACCCAGGAACCTATCCACATCACAGACCTGCACGCCTTCATAGCAGAGTGTACAGACGCACCAAGCTCAGGGAAGTTCAGGGGTCTGGAGACCTCGCCATGCTCCTTCTTCTGCTGCTGTGACAGGTAAAGAGAATGAGAGAGAGAGAGAAAAAATGAGAGGTAACAATCTGAAGATTGATCGACATGTCAGCAGGGTTAATTAATAACGGACAATAGCAGCAAAGGAAAGGAAGGAAAAGACCTTATGTGGTCATATCAGGTAAAAGACCTGCAGGGACTTCTGCTGCGTGTCACACTCCTCTCCCTCTTCCCTCACATTTCCGGTCTGTATCTTCACTTTTACTATCAAGATAAAAGCAAAGTGCAAAGAGCGTTTTTTTGCTGTTGTATTTAGCTCATGGTGTTGTTTCTTTATGTGTATGAGTATGTTGTTCTTATGTGATCATTTTTTAGAACACATTTTGAGGTATTTATCAAACATGTTTGTGATTTTTTAAAATCCTATCCTAGCACTTTTTTTGAGTATATTTCGCTATATATCACCATTATGTGACTCTAAATTTGCAGATATCATTATGATGTAAAATCATTACATGAGTCGTCTCTCTTCTTCTTCCTTCAGAACGACCACATATGAGGACGTCCTGCTAGTGAACTAAAGTTGACCTCGGTGACCTCACTCTCCTCCCCTGCTGATCACAGAGATGCACTGAAACACTCCTGAAGCCCAGTGTCTCTGCATCAACATCCTCTATCTGGGTCAAACCTCAGCAGTGGCACATAAAAAAAATGTGTAACAACCGTCTCCTTATTGGACCTTGTCCTGTCCTTCACTTTTTTGAAGAAGAAACTGAGGACTGACACACGACTGGACCATCAGGGTGAACTAATGCACAGACATTTCTCTGTTCCTTGTTGGCTTTTAAAACAAAACAGTATTTTTTTCCCCCTATGTATTTAATGATGCACAATGCTGAACCAGGAGAAGATACTAAGTGGGTACAGGTGCCATGATGAGGACTGAGTGCACACATGGTGCTGACTGTTTTTATGTTTGTGTTTTTCCTTTTATAGTATTTCAAAGTAGCTTACCTCTTCCCGACAGGGCTTTTATATTGAGGCATTTATACATCTCACAAAACATATGCAACAGCTAAATCCTTTTTCTTACTCCCAACTACTCTAAACTCTATCATATGAGGTCCCAATGGGACATGTAAATTCATACATAATCCATTCATACAAAATCCAACTTATAGTCTTTTTTTAGACAATCAGGGAGATTCTAGAAAGGTATCGAAAAACAGGACCACAAATTGATTTGTTTTCTCTTCCACAAGCTGCACCTCCAGTATAAAGTGTCAAACTGTGTCCTGAGCTGCAGTACTACTACTGCACAAGCATCACGTTGCCTTCAAATGTTGACACTATAGTTTTGTTTTTGTTGCTACTCTTGGTTGCTGTAGTAAATTGTGAGTGAAGCGCCCAACATTTCCTGTGGTTAGCCCCTACACGGAAGTATGTTTTAAAAACACATATGCACGTATGTTAAGCTACAAAGAGTACATCAGAGTTCATTCATTGTTTAAAAGCTGTTGGCCCCTTTCTTTATTTATACAACACTGATGGCAGACTACGAACTGTCTTGTTGTAAGAAAATAATGACTTGAAATGCATTACAGTGAAGCAGGGTTTAGGGTCGATAACAAGAATACAGCTTCATCACAGCACAAACCTATTTGTAGCTCTGTAATATTGTCATGTCATACTGAATCATAGTGCTCTTTCGTCTGTCTGTTGTCTTCATAATGATGTCTAAAACTGTAGCCCAGTGGATGGATCTTGAATTTTTATGTTCTTTGTACTGCCGCAAACGCACAATAGCTGAAGGAGTCTCAGTCTTAACATCAGAAGATGTTTTTCATAAAGAAGTTTCTTTCTTGAAGGAGAGATGATCTCTGGTCCAAGTAGTAACAGGTTAATACGATGACAGTATTTTTCCAGTCATCTTGTACTCGGTCTAAATAGCCACAGGTGTCACATTTAAACTAAATAAGCTGGTGGACTTTGGATCTAGATAGAAAACATGTGCCAAATTTATCAGTGGATTTTAAATTATATAATATGCATGTATATATTGTCCAGTATTGCCGAGATGGCATCATGTTTTATACAAATGATCTGCACTTGAACTGTACTAAAAAAAATGCATTAGAGACATAAGTCAACTGAAGTCAATTACTTGGTGTCATATATTTCCATTCTGATGATTAATGTTTTCCAGATCCTCTTTGATATTAAAACAGTTTTATTTCATGTGTGTGTCATTTGATCTTTGGATGCAGTTCCTCTGGATTGTCAGAAGGGGGAGAAAGTTGTTTATGTGTTTAGAATCATGCAACACTGTACCAAAAGTTTATTTTTCTACTTTGTTGGCAGATAGAAAGAGCACGTGAATGATTTAAATTAATCTATGATTCCTGCTTTTTTGCAAATATCTATCTAACACATAGTCAAACACAGCTGTTGTGAACACCCATGCATGTTGAAGCACAGAGGGGAAATTACAATTCTGGACTTTTTTTTTCAGAACAGTCCGATATGATGAGCTCATTTCCTGGTTATTGAGCTTCACAAGCAAGCTTTGGCAGCTGATGTAGCACATCCTCGCCTTCCACCCACTTAACCTAATATCATCATACATTATGTACTGCTCTGTACTGACTGTGTCTTTATGGTTCATGTCAGACTGTGTGAGAACGAAGGAAAGGTAGACTGGGTTTTGCACATGATGTGTGTGTAAATATATATATATATATAGGACTACTTTCACTCAGTCCAGAGGTAATGTCTTGTGCCAGGAGCAGCTTATAGTCTATCAGTTGTAGTTTAAGTGCGCTGATCTCGGGTGTGGTCCTTTGTTGATGCCAGCTTGCTCTCAGCTTGAATTGAAATGTGCTTCAGTCATTCCCTTGTGACATTCTGGCTGTTTAAGCTCAGGGCCTTTTATATTAACAAAAAAAAATGCAGGCCTGCAGCAATGGTGGTTTCCTTTTCCTGTCTTCACATCTTTCATAATGAATCACTGAATCTGCAGCCGACTGAATTTGTTTTTGGTGTGTCACTCCATCTTTCATTCACAGCTATCTTAGCTACGAGGTGTTTGGGCAGATGGATGACCAGACCACACCAAAGAAACAGATTTAAAAGAACTATGTGTGTGTAAAAGCCTTGTAGATTATCAGTCCATCCTAATTCTGTTAAGGATTTCTGCTAGAGCTCAGTCTCGAGCCACACCCTTGTGTAACAACATTATAATGCTGTCTGAAATGGATGGGCAGGATGTGAGGGGATTTAGTAGCATTTTCAGCTCTGTGATATAATGATGGATATAAGTCAGGTTTTGTTTTTTGCTCATATAACATTTCAAACTGGTTTTTAAATGATGCAGCTGCAAATTCAAACTGCATACCAAAATGAGTTTAGGTTGCAGGATTAGTGAAAGTTTCGAGTTTTCCCCCTTGTACTGACGCAGGGCCTCTTGCCGACTGGAAAGGCTGACAGACTGCTGATGAAACAGCTGCCAGAGTCCTGTAAAGACCAGGGATGGAGAGGCAGAGCTGTGACATGACTCACACACACAAACTCTCACTCTTCACTGAGAATGTGTGCACTGACGAGTCTGTGGTTGATGATTTCTGGTGAGGCTTCATTCCTCCCTTCACTCACTCACTCACTCTTAGACTTCTCTTTGCCCAAGGCTTTTTCTTGAAAATGTCTCCATTCAATCTTCTTGCCTGTGAGTTTTATTAGAGAAAACAACAGTTAATGTCAGATGTCTTGACCCATTCACTCTTTCTCTCTCTGTAAGTTGCAATGGCCTTTGTATGTCTTCTCCCTTTTCATTGATTTCTATTGTGGAGACCAGCAGCTGCAGCCCAACATAAAAAAAAAACTCACAGCTATTGTGGGCTTGTACCATAGGGATGTGGACTCTGTGGTGAAATAAGTGCTGAAGTACAGAAAATAAACTATGTGCTATGTGAGAAACTGTCTACATTCTCAAAGAATCTGTTTTATTCAGGCATACTTCCAACTATCGAGATCTTAGAAAACAGAAAACCCTTTGTGTGTGAAGACGGAAGGATATTACCCATGCTACTTGGTGTCTCAAATTTCATTTTAAGCACAGAGAATAAACATGTGGCTGGAAGGAGAGCACAAGGAGTGTATGTGAAGTGTCAGCACTTTATTGGAGTTAAAGCTCCTGAACTTTTCATGTTTCATTCTTGGGAACCCCTGTTTGATGAGATTACATTACCAAATGTGACAGAATCACACACTTGCTCTATTCAGCAGGTGGCAAGAGGGGAAACAATGAAACCTCACTGCAACTACTTCCACATATTTAAATGCTACTGAATGTGAATCAGCCACTGAGTTGTTTGACATGGTGTTTCATATGATACTACCAGCTGAGTAATATAAAACTTTGTAAGAAAAAAATGAAGAAGAAGAAAGGATAAAAGCAAATGCAAGCAAAAGAAGGAATTAAATGATAAAACGAGGAAATTAAGTAGATGTGGATGAAAATATAAAATAGCAAAAGCACATTTTACATAATGCCGCTGCCTCTTGTTTGATGAGAGATTGACAGGAGCCCCATTTGAGATGGTTTTTACGGCTAACAATGTGTGACAAACTGAGGGCAGGAGATGTATTATGGGAAATGTAGGATCCTGTGTTTGTGTTTTGGCCATAGGGGGTGAAAAAAATCAGGATATCAGGCCTTAACGTGATTCTCCCAACTTTATGGAAGTGTAATATTACACTTGAAACATCCCTTCAACCAATTTCAACTGTCCTCCTCTGCCTAGTATAATAATAAGTAAGTATGTAAATGTATTTTTTCAAGTGTCGTGCACCAAATGTACGATGGACTTAGCCAGACACTACACACATAACAAACAAAGGCTATAAACAAGTAGCAGGCAATACAGAAAATAAATGAAGCAGTATTATAATATAATCTAAATCTAATATAATATAATATAATATATATAATATATAATATAATATAATTAATATAATATATATAATATGTAAATATTAATTATTATTATTATTATTATATTATTATTATATTTATTATTATAAATAAACATGGAATGAAGTTGCTCCTCACTGGCCAGGGACTAGTACCCCATGCTGGCCCGGACCGGGTTTGAGACCCCCCCCACCACCACCCTTCAATGCCCCATAGACAGAGCTCGAGCTTGGTTTGAATTTGACGTCACTCCTGCTTTGCATAACCACCAGTCTCGCGCTTTTGATTGGACCGCTCGCGGGATTTAATCTGCATTTTGTTTTATGAGCACCACGCTCCGTCTTCAGTCTGCTGCCGGACTCCTCTGTCACTCCCCCTCCCGCCTCACCACCACCACCACCACCACCACCACCACCACCACCAGCAGCACCTCCTCCTCCTCCTCCTCCTCCTCCTCTTCCCCGCCCGGGTCCATCTTTCATGAAGGGAAGTATCCTGCCGCCGCCAGCCGCTGCTCAAACGTGGAGGGAAGGACGCGGAGAGGGACGCTCGCAGTTGACTGCGCGGATCCATTGTTGGTCCGGTGATTTAATTTACGGCTCTGTCGACAGACTGAGTGCATATTTTGACCCCCGGCGCTGGACCGAGAGGGACGGACGGTCTGTGTCTGCAGGAGTCGGCGGTTGGAAGAAGGTACGTAGAATTTACTACGTTGTAACGTTTCTAGCGCGAGCGGATCGGTTTAAGTTACGGCGCATCTGCTCCTCGTTTGTTTGCAGCACTTTAACCACAAACGACGTGAAAATAAACGCGCAGCTGAGGGAAACTCTCCCTCTTTTTGCTCTGTCTTTTTTAAATGAACCAAACCTCGTTTGTTTCTCTGTGTAATGTGGAGCGTGGAGGCTTGGCTGTGATGATGGATGTGTAACGTTAGCATGGCACTAAACGGTTGGGCGGTGTTTTTTTTATTTATTCATTTATTTTTTGTTTTTACTCCGAGAAAGACATTTTTATTTTGTTGCACTCCAAATGTCATGCTCTCTCAGTTTGTATATCACGTTCAATTCATTGACTGGCTTCATGTGTTTCTCTCAGCGAGCTGCACCCACAGCCTAACACCGCTATTGTTCTTGTGGGGCTAAACCGGGCCTTTTGCTAAATCTTGGAGAATTCAGCGTGTTTGTTCCCAGAGACAAGTGGTGTTATTAAAGCTTCACTTGACGCTTGAAAAACACACAGAAACTCTCAAAACAATGGCTCCAAACGTGAACAACCCCATGGGTCCTTGGCAGGGGGCCGAGCAGACAACACAAGACACAGACTAATAATGTTGGAAATATTGGAGAGTGGGTGAATAAAATGTGCAGTAACTCACACCCATGTGCTGACTAAATGAGAGCAGATCTTGCTTTGCGATTTTCACTTTATTTGGGGGGTGCTGGGGATGTGTTTCAGATCTCCATGTGAAATTACTTTGCTAAAACTTCACCCATAGATATGAAGTAGCTTGCACCTTGCCCACTCATCCAAGTCCTCCTTTCAGTTCATTGTGTGCCGAGAAAAAAAAAAAAGTCATCTGTTTTCATATTTGCATCCATGCACATGGAGTGATCTCATTCTTGATTTGGCAAAGCGACGTGGGAAAAGAGAGAGGAGTTACAGAGAGCCGAGGCAGACTATCGGGCGGCATCGTCTGCAGATCTCGGTGATATAGAGGGATGCTGCTTTGGCTCGGAGTACTCATTACATAATCAGTGTGTTTTGGGACTATGTGGGTGTGGTGGGCAGTGACACTATGCTTGGCTTCAAAATGGTATTTGACATGCAGACACTCCTCTCCCGAAACCCTCGTGCTACTGGTGTCAGGGTGTGTGTGTTGTTGTTGCTGAGGAGTTTCTCGTCACCTGGGTGTGAAACCAAGTGTGCATGATCATTCTCTCCTTTTTCCCCTTCACGCCTCTCCTGACTTTCTGGCTATGCTCCAGGGACTCATTGCAGGGTCACTGATGTGTCCCATTTCAAAGGGCACTGGGATGCAGCCGCCTTCAGTCTGAATTTAAAGGACTCAACTGGTTTATTTGTAGCGCTCACTATGCCAAAATTCAGTGTGCCCTGATTAGTAGTGTAATGGAGCATTGTGTTCAGACTTGTCAATTAATAAAGTTGGGAAATATCATTTTATTTATCAGGTATTTACACATCCAGTCAACCATGGTGTGTTCAAGTGAGATCTCATTACTTCTTCCCTTTATCATAAACCGAGCCTTTTGTTGAAGATGGCAAGAAAAAAAAAGAATAAAGTCATTTTATTTCTTAAACAGTCATTTACAGACAAAAACAAATTCAGTATATTACTCTACATAATGACACTACTTATGTAACTTAGACCCCATGAGGTCTAACTTCCTGTCAGACAGCTTATGAGATTTGGGAGAGATAGTGCTGAGTAAGAAGTACTGTCACTATCAATCACTGAAACAGAGCACATGATTATCTGTTGTTTTGAGGCATACGCAGGTCAGGTCATCAACCAATTCTCATAAGATATTTGAGTGTCATGGTGATAAAATTATGCCAAGTATGATCTTTTGAATCTTTTATAATCTTTAAAAAAAACCTTAACCCTTTAAAAAAAAAGTATTAGCATCTTAGTCTTAGTCCATACCAGAGAACTATTAGTTTTGGTCTCGCTTTGAGGAGCAAGAACACGTTTTTCCTGGTCGTCAGGTCCTGTAAAAGACCTTTTGCCCGATCTGGCCTCTGAATTGGGACACAGCCTGTGTTTTTATATTGTACAGTCACTTCCACTGTCCACACTTCTGTTTCCCCTTCCTCTTCCTGGAGGCTATAGCAAAACAGAAGAGCTCAGAATAGTTATTTCAATTGAATGCATCCTATAACCTTGAGAGGCCTCAAGGGATTGTTTTAAGTGGTTTGAGAAGAGAAAACTGAAAACTCTATCCAAAGAAAGTTGTCATATCCTGGCACCTTTGAACAGGGTGTCTGCCTAGCAGTACAGAAACATAAATTATCTATTATTTGTGTTTATGATTTGCTAAATTACGTTCTTTATTTTATCTGTTGGTTCATTGCTACAAGTTCATTGTATGTTCTCTCTTTCAGCCTCGGTATGTTCTGCCTACTTTTACGACTCAGGCAGGCGCCTAATGGGGTGAAATGTATTTCAGCCATGTGGTCTGGGAGAAATGCAGGTGGTTGACATTGCAACATTTGTGGCAGTGTGACTGTTTAAAATGGATGCCACACACTGGGAAACAAAACAAGCCTGCTGCTCTGTGACTGACTGAGTGAAATACCCCGAATACTTTCTGCCCAATTACTGAAGATTGTTTTTTTTGTTTTTTAAAAATTTCAGTAACCTTCCCAAAAAGCTGCTTTTATCTACGATGTTAAGTTGTTAAGTTGTTTGATATATTGTTGATTAATGCATCTTTGTATTGTTTATTCAGCTTAGTGTGGGTTCATGTGCATCAGTGCAACAGCTGTGAGTAGTTACGATGGTTGTGGATGTCGGCTGGGGGGGAGTCAAGGGTTCAAATTTATTCTCCACCATGATCCCACAATGTGAGAACAGAATGTACACACCAATTACGTTTTCTTTCAACAAGCATCAGTCTTTTGGTATTTTTTATAGTCATTATGGAGCAGACTTTAAAGCTAAAATCATTCGCATCTGAGAGGCCATAAAGAGATTTTTTTTTTTTTTTTAATACAAGTGGTGGGGGTGACCAAAACCAAAAGAGATGCAATTTACTGTAATGTGAGCCAAGGAAAAGCAGCAAATCTTCAGATTAGAGAACCTGGAACCGTCAAATGTTTGGCACTTCTCCTGGAAATGAAACTATATGATCATCTGTATAGTTGTGTATTAGTTTTGTGTTGGTTGAATGTCAGAAAACTGAAAATGCCCCTCAGACGACCACCCACATCCTAAAGATGCAGTGTTAACTGTCCTGAAAATATTTACGTTTGAGAATCTGGAACCAATCAGTGTTTTTGGCTGTTTGGCTCTTAAGAGAACTTAGCTGATCTGTAAAGGCTATCATTTGTACCACAGGGACGTTGGCACTTTTCAGCCTGTCCCTCGTCTGAGAACTCAAAAATCAGGCCAGCTGAATGGAAAGCACAACCCCTGCATACGGCCGGGCATTTGCATCTGCTTGGAAGTCAGCTGCTTCTACAGCCTGCAACCCGTGTCTGTCTCAGCCCCACACCCATTGAAACTCTATCCTGGCCTGCTGAACTCTATCTGTTTGGGATGACGGTCAGGGTTAAACTCATCGCTCATCCTCCAGGTTCGTTGTGTATCTCCCGTGTCCGCTTTTGGCTTTTTCCTCTGTGGGGTGGTGAGACTGCGTGGTGCTGTAACGCTCGTCACTGTGGTTTGGAGGCTGGCACTCTCCTCCCCATTAGGATAAAGCGGTGGACGCTGGCGCTGCATTTTTGAGCACTCAGTCTGTCTGGGGGGTGTGAAGCTGGGCTCGGCGCACTGTAATTATTGAAAGAGTAATTCAGCACTTTCAAAGTCTGTTTTGTTAGTTCACTTCGGGAGCCTTGAATGCCATCTCAAAGACATTTTGCCTTGCCATGTGTGCTTACAGTGACAAAGGTCTACAAATTGCAGCATTGTGCCATTATGTTCTGTATTCTGGTGTGTTTTGTAAACTTGAGTTTAAGTTGAACAGTTCTGCAGTACAAGAAAACCTGTGTGTTGGCTAAAAGCTAGTACATTTTAACTAAATTAGATTTGATATTGGATGGCGATGAATGCTTAACTTGGCTCGGATTGCCTTGCATAGCTGCTGTTTCTACTGAAGCATTTCATCCATTTAGTCATTGATATAAGGCTGTCTGAGGTGAATCGAAGTGCACAGCGCCTATAAGGGTGTGTCTTTGTTGTTACTGAGTAGGCTGAGCATGTTATCATCCTTTTCTCCTCATCTTTATATGCATGAGAAAGTCAGTCATGTATGCTCAGTAATTTGTGAATGTGTGTGTGTGTGTGTGTTTGACACAGTCCAGGGGTGTGGATTTGTGTGGCTGGCAGGCATGGGAGGCGTGGGATCACTGTCCATCTGGCCTCAGCTCACCCTGCCCAGTCAGAGGCACGGTAACTGATCTGGCCCTCGGGCTCTCCAGCATTGTATTGACTATCTGCCTGTGTATAGCCAGTTGGCTGGTACACAGGAGAGTAGCCACTGGCTGGCTTTAATAAAGCAAACTGTCAACACTGGCTTCTCCACAGCCAGCCATTCTTGATTAAATTACTTTTTTTTTGTTTTCATGTTGAATACAAGTTACTGAAAAGTCAATAGCTTTTACCACACAAATGACGTTTTAATTGGTTGACAGTGAAAAGCAACAGGAAATGTGGAAAAAGAGGGAGAGATAGCATGGAACAAAGGTCCTTGGCATGAAACTGGTATGAGTTTTTAATACAGCAGCATGCCTGAGCTAAATCTATTTTATAGCCATGGCTTTATTGTTCTACTCCTACCCCGCTTTTATTTTTCCATCCATGTCCAGCAATCCTATGGCAGCCTTTCTACTCATTTGTGTCACCTTTTTAAAAATAAATATTGAGGTCAAACACAATGTTCACAGTCCATTTGTTGCTGATAATTAAATAAAATTCCCCTCCCCTCACTGACCCAAAAGTGAGAGCAAAAGCAAGCCTGGCCTGGCGCATTATTTTGGTATTTACAATTTAATCTGTGATGTTATGATGTCATGATTTAGCAGTGGACTGTAGCTGCAGACGTGAGTACTAAGTAAACAAACTAGCAGTCCTTAATAAAACAGGATAAAGTTCAGTACATCCGTGTGATAGAGACGTCATCCATTCTCTCTTTCACCCTGCAGCCTCTTCGATATCCCTTGATACTTTTGGGTGAAGTTACCCATGTCAGCTGCTCCCCCGTCCAGTTGCACAAGCTGATCCACTCAAAACCCACCCCCACTCGTCTTGGCATCATACTTGTGGGGGGTTAAACGGTGTGATCTGCATTGTTTGCCTACCCACCCTCCCCCTTGCAGTACCCTAATGTTATACTCAGTTATGCAAGCAAACACTTACGATGATCAGGGTGGATCTGATTACATTCACTCACTGCTTCCCTCCCTGCTTGATGGTACCTCTTTGCTCACTGTTTGCTCTGTTGTCAGCCTGTCGATGGTGGCAGAAGGACCTGGTTGGTGTCTTTTTTTTTTTTAAATCCTGCCAGCGTTAGAACAGATTGTAACCCGTTTCCCTCCAGCCTTCTAGATCACTCCGCCGCCAGTAGCCACCAGTCCTTCCTATTTTGACTGCCACTCCCTTAAAGGCTAACTGGCTTAGTCCACTTAACTTGTAGTCACATTTAACCACCTGCTCTTAATGGCATTATTGAGTAGCTTACAGTCACTTAGCACATGTTAGTGTCCCGTATGGAATTGATTACAATAAGCTGCATGCTTAACGTCAAGTCCAACCCAACCCCCACCTCTCTCCTTGATGAAAGTGTTTTTTCTTTTTCTGCTAAGAGAATTGATCATTCTGTCCCATGGAGCATCCTAACCCATTGTGAGTGGTTTTATAGTTTTTATCTGTACAGGCAGATTGAACAGAATATTCTACAATTGCTGTCTAATGGAGGGTATACAACATATACCCTGCCTTTGTTTACTGAATATCATATTGGAGGAGGGGTGTCGCACATTGTTGAGGCACACATGGGACATTCTGGGCAAATCATTGCAGCTTTATTTTTTTTCTTGTCTTTCCCTTCAGCGCAAGTATACAAGAATTGTCTTTAATGTGCAGTGTGTCGTCTTGTTAGGAATTCAAATAATTTGATTACTCAGCAACAAAAGCCCCATATAATATGTTGTAAATATGAATTGTTTCAAGGAAGACGCCATAACGTCGAAGAAATCTTGCAGACATGGACTTTTTGTAGATTGTTTGTCAAACTACAGAGGGTAATTGTGCCACAATATTATTTAACAATTAGAATTTTATGTGTGGTTGCTAGTGGTTTCTGGGCTCAGAGCTGTATATCATTTCATCTTTAGCTGGGGTTATTCCTGATGTCGGCCTGGTAGCTTGATCAGATTGTATTTGTCCTAGATTCTGCATTGATAAATTACTGCTTAATAATGCACGGCAAAGTTGTGTTTAAGCTATTTGTAGACAAGTCAGTTTATTCAGGACAAACATTTGTCACCGTGAATGCAGTCTTGGGATGAAATACGATGGTGCACTGTAGGTCTTGTCAACACTTGCACACAGTCTTGTTATTTGGACAGATGAGAACGCAGTCAGCTGTGAAAATCATTGAGGGTTAATGCACTTCTTTGTCTACAGATAACGAGGTGCATGGAGTGCCATTCATCTTCCTGATAGGTTTGTGCAAGAGGTGAGGAGCTGCTGTAGGAAGACCTGCCACACACGTATAAAAATAAATAAAAGTTTGATACACAGGCAACCTATATTACTATATACCTATATTAATCCTACAAATCTATGAAGCTCTAGGTTGCTGCATCTTTAGTAACGTTAATTCTTTCCTGTATTTTATACTTTTCTGTCCATGTGTCATTTATTTGTGGTTACACCACCTGCAGCTGCTCAAATTGATTTATGGCAAACTACATAATTTTGATATTGCATGTTTAAACTGTATTATTATGTGACAAATGTTTTAGCAGTAGCCCAGTATGAATAAAAAACAAGCCATAACCCCTTCCCCTTCACGAGGGAGTTCATTAGATGGGTGAGGTCAAATAAAGCAGTGCTGTGACTTTGAGGGATGTTTTTATGTTCTTAGATTGCATGAATGCATCATCCACTATGCAGGATGTTGACAACAGAAGTCGGGAGCTGATAATTAATGTTGGAGTACTTCCTTTCCTTTGGCATAATGCATCCTACTTCAGAACAAAGGCAAATAATAGACCACACATCAATGAATTTTCTTGATCATATTTTTATATTGTACCTAATGTTTTGGCCAGTGGTTATTCTTAACAAGGCATTTATTTATTGTTTTTCCCCTTTTTTAATTGAACAGATCCGTGTTGATTATGGATGCACTGAAATGAAAATTTTCGTCCGAAACCGAATAAAAATTAAATGGTTGGCTGAATACCGAAACCGAATATGAAATGCGCTTGTTAAATTTTTCACAATTTTTTTTACTATTGCATAAATAGCCTAGAATAAATTTGTAGTTTTTTTGTGTGTTTTTTTTTTTTTTTTAAACATCCTTCAAATAGTCCAGTAGAATTTCCAGTTAGTATAATTATTTTTTTTTTATATTGTTAGAAAGCATCATAGTCATTCCGACAGTCATTGAACCGGCCACTTCACTCAAGGCCGAAATGCACTTTTGGGCCATTTTCGCCGAATTTTCAATTTTCGGTGGCTGAATTTTCGGTGCATCCCTAGTGTTGATGCACCATTTTCGGTGGCTGAATTTTCGGTGCATCCCTAGTGTTGATGCACCTGTGAAATCCACTATATTCAGACTGGCAAGATTTAAGATTGATGTTAGATCCCTTTTAATGCAGATGCAAGAGGCATAGTAAGCTCTTGGTTTTATTGTTTATTTTGTGGAATTATTAAAGAATATCATATTGCTCTAACAAAGATGCTCTGATGAACCAGAGCTTGTGGTAGCTCTTATTGTCCCTCCACCAGGAACATGTTGTGTGATCTTTAGATAGATGGGGTGTTCAGAGTATGTGGTTCTGTTTTTAATAAGACATTGTTGAGCGACTGGTGAGAAAGAATTCAAGTGTCTCCTTACTGCCTCCCCCTCCTCAGTGTCCACAAGGAATGGATCTGTTTTTCTTTTTTTAGTGTGTGTTTTGCTCGCTTTCATAGATACAAGGAATTTCCATGTGGACTCATCTGTGCTCTTCACAGCCAGAAGGCCACTGTGCCAAAAGTCAATAATCCAAAGGCTGTGTTGCACGGACACTGATGGTAGCTGACAAGATGCATCATCCTTCATTGGCTTGATGTTTATTGGCTGTTTTGAACCTTGTGCAAGCTGTCACCTTCATTTTAATATCAGACCATGTTGCTGTAGAGAGTAGAGTTGTCACGATACTATACCAGATAAAGTATCACGGTTCCGGGTATTATCACAATACTGCAACATTTTTTATTATTATTGTTTTTATGAACTGCAGTGTATTTGTACAAGTTATAAATATTTATTAATTAATTATAATGTTGTTTGGTGCATGATACTGGGGAAGTAAGAATTAGACTGAAACAAGTTTGAAACAACAAGTTTGTTTTTTTGAGCAAAATTAGTGGTTGCCACTGACAACGACGCCGCGGCAGACTCACTGCTCGGGCCCGATGCTTCTGCCATGGTGAGCGTGTTGTCTTGTGTTTGTGACTGTAAGCCGTGCACGCGTCTGGGCGAGACAGAACTTTAAGCTTGTTGTTTGTTTTGAAGCTAATTTCTATCGAAGCGGAGCCGTCTTCTCTGGAGTTCGTGCCGCCAGAAACACATGAACAGCCAATCAGCTAACAGACGGGTGGACCCAGCGTGCGGAAACAGCCTATCATATCCCCGGACGTCACCAGTAACAGGCAAACAGCCAATGATTCAGCAGCTGTGTAGTTTGATTGCAGTAGTTGCCATGTTGGTTTGTTTACAAGGGATTAGCATGCAGTGAGAAGCCGGGAGAAGCGTAGCAGCGGCTGCTATGTAGCCAAAACTGGCACCGGTAGTATAGTAATCCACTGTAGTACCGTCGTGTAGAATTTCTAGTATAGTAGGAACTGTTACGATTTGGCACTGCGGGGTACCGTGCGTATCGTGCAACTCTAGTAGAGAGTATTGGTATTTCACACTCAGAGGGAGCTTTAAGAACAAAGACTTATTTATTAGTTATTCCTCTCTGTTTTTTGTTGACTAAGTTTGAGAAATGTAAATATAAACCAATAAATTGTCATGGCCAGAGATTGAAGCTTGGTTTTTCAGCAAGGAGAGCAGAGTTAAATCCCATCTGAGCAAATCGATGTAATAAAATGACTGTAGGTCTATCGCTGGGAGAGATGCCCACTGAATGTGATGGCCAGGCTGCATCTCTTGCATTATTAATATGTGACAGTGTTTTGGTTATCATAGTTTCATAAAACTACTACATTGCTTACATTGCTATCTTTTTTTTCTGTCTATGGAGCACACAGTGAATTCTTATTTAGTGTTTTTTGCTTTTAATGATACAATACGACAAAAGTGTGTACCTCTGTGCAGCACACTTCATTGAGTCATGGGTTAGTTTTGTGAGATTGATCTAAGGCTTTGCATAAAGTCACACTTCAAAAGAGATAAAAACTTTGAGTTTCTCTTTCCTTGGCCTTGTTTGGGAAATACCCTCATGTGACTCATGGTGTACAGTGTTTGTATATCAGAGTGAGAGAGGGAGCTGCTAAGATGGAAGCAACTATGCAGCAAAGGGCTCTATAGAGCTGTATATTCACAAACCCTCTGTCTCTCCTGTCAGCAGTCTTTGAGACATGTTTGTGTGTGTGTTCCAACAGCAGATTGAATTTCTCCTCTTCCTCTCTCCCTCTGTCACTTTGCGTGTGTGTGAACTTAACACTCGCTCTGTGATACAGCAGAAACAGCACTACTGCCTTGTATGGTCAGATGGAGCAGCAGAGCTTCACACACACATACTTTTATTTCTCTGAATCGATTTACCTACCCACTTGTAAGATTCTTCTCGCGTTAAAGAGTGTACATTTTGTAGTCTGCATCTGGCCTGTTTCTGAGCTCGAAGCTTGAGCTTGGAGTTAGGAAAACCCCTTCATTTCCCAAACACGATTAAACCTCGTGTTTTTCTTGCCATTCCATTGCTTAGACTGACCACCCTCTTCCTTTTTGCCTTTTCATTCTCGTCTCACAGTTGCGATGCGCACGCACATACACAATACAGCCTGTGTTTGTTCCAGTGTACATGCCTATTCCTCGGACACACACCAGAGGAAAGTTAATGAACAGACCGACAGAGGTGCTTCAGATCTCATTTGTAAACACTGTCTTACTCCACTCTGCTTGTGCTGTATGCCCAACACTCCCAGACCTGTAGCCAAGTTCGAGTTCACCAGGCCAGGTTTGCTTTGTTTTAAATGCCTAAAGGTGCGGTTCACAAGAATGAATCAACTGTGTTTGAAGAATTGAAACAATGCAGGAAGTAGTGGGCCACTAAATTCCAGTTTTCAGTTTTGTTTGTTTGTTTGTCTTTTGTGCAAATGTGTGCACATGCACAGTTTCATCCTACACGTTCTTTGCTCACTCACATGCTGCTCTATTTCCACACTGCTCTCATACATAAACTGGACTCCCTCTGACCCTCTCAGCCCCTACTGGGTCACACACACACACACACCCTTAGCCAGCTGTCACTGTGTAGCCTTGAGGAGTCTTGAGGAAGTCAGCGGAGCTGGAATGCAGATGGGTCGGATGTGCTCTTGATACCGCTGCTGCTGCTCAAGGCACGCACTTTCTACCATTAATCATCTTTCAGCAGATGCAGCATTAACATAAATCTTAAAGTAGAAACTCAACATCAGGCAGCTGAAGTGGCCACTTTACAATATTGATAAACCTATCAATCATTTGTCTATTAAATGTTAGAAAACTGAAAATTTTGACATACCGACGGTCCAAAACCAAATACATTCAGTTTACTATTGACTTACGACAACAAAAAAAGCTGCAAATCATCACATTTTAGAAGCTTTGCTTGAATAATGACTGACTATTGATAAATTAGCAAAATGGTTGGTTATTTTCTGATTTTATTCTCTGTTGATTGGTTCAGTTGTAATACAAAAGGCACATATGGTAAATTTGACATTGAAACAAGTGAAATAAGTTCCTAATTTATCTTCTAGATGTGTAAAATGTTGGGTATTTTCCACCCAGTTTAATCGCAGTGAATCTTTTTCACTTCTAATGTGTATTGTCTCTTGGCCATTTTTATAATGGCAGGCAGCAGTCTGGGGGAAATCTACAGATAACATTAAGCCCCCAGCATCAGTAACAACAGCCCCCCTCCACCACCACCTCCAGCAGGCTGCATAATGCATTCCAAGCCCCTGCCATGCTCTCAACACTGCTAAATCCCTCTCTGCTTGTATTAGCTGCAGCATTAAAAGTGACCCATTTGTCAGGCACCACTTCTGATGTCTGGACATGTAGAGCAAGAGACTGATGTTGTTACAACAAATGTAATTAAACTGCCTCAAGACAGAGGTCAGGAGTAAGATTTAATGACACGCACAATGTCATATATCTTTATTAGAAGAAGTGGAATGTAAATACCACTGAGGTCACTGAGTTCTTTATCCGTCTAGACAGACTCCCTCTAACAATCACACAGAGGGATGGCTGCATTTATAAACACACTGTCTCCTTGCATGGGTTAAACACGTATTGCTGCAGTTGTGCCAGCCTCTTGATCATTACAATGCTTGCAGCATATTATAATTGTTGCCAAGGGTATTGAGATAATTGTGATATTAGTGAGCTGGCTGGAAAGAAGGCATGCTGCGTCTTGAGTATGGTTTTAAATCTTCAGTGAAGCAGGATTTTTTTTTTTTATGGAAATGTGGACCGAGAGAGTGGCAGACAGTAGAGGTCTTCTTTTATTGCATCAAAATGCATGAGGCTGTTCATCTTGACTGTTTAGAAAATGCTGCTGGTCATTTTTCTGAACTTAAACTCTTCAGCTCTCACACAACATGTTCCCAGCTAAGTGTCAACAGCTTGAAGTGTGTTTTAATGGATATGAAAACCAGCACCATCGCTGCAGGGCAGTCTCACTGTAATTTAGTAAAACATCACTTATCCATGCATGCGTGTGTAGATGGGACCATTTACCTCTCTGTGCTGTGTCACATAGTGTCAGCTCGTTAGAGATGATGCCTGCACTTTGGCCAGAAGAAGGTATTTGCGTGGGGAATGTGATTCATTATATCTGCTAAGCCCAAGCTTTAGTAGATGGACTGGCAAAACTACGCCATGCCAATGCCAGTCCAACTTCCTGTCTCACTGCTCTTTTACTGGTATGAAGAGACACAGATTTGTACTTGATTTTTCAGTATTTGTTGTACGGTTTCCAGTTTGCTTATTGCTTGAAAATGTTCCCTTTCACATAGATGGAGTGGTGATAATGGATTTGATTTGCCCAGTGCTGTCTCAAAGGCTCTGCACATTAGCTAATTGATCCTCACTTAAGGCGTGATATTTTCCAAAAGAAGGAACAATCCAAACATTGTGTTGGTAGGCAGGTTACTCTCCACTACTCAGGTTCCGTTCTGTGTGAGATTAGTAACCACAGAGACCGACGAAGAAGCAGAAAGACGGGAAGGGAGCAAGAGTGAAAACTATGGTAAGGCGAGGAGTCCAGCTTCTAACTTTTTCATGGCTGAATCAAAAGGGTAGGACTTCATGGCTTTATACCACTTATTTGGGGTTTTAAGTGGCGTTACACACATGTGTTGGTGTTTTGTGTACAGCTGTTGAGGTGTGTTCTTTGGTTATCATCTCTAAACTTGCCAAACAAGTTACTCCCAGAATTGGCAACAAGTTGTCCATTTATGCATTTGTCCTCTGATTGATTGTTGTTGTTGGCCCCCGTTACTTTAATACCAAACTGATACTAAAGAGTTACGACTACCAGCTCCAGTGCAAACGTAACAACCTTTTTGGATCTGACTAAAAGTCCCTGCAGTATCATGTTACCTCAGATGTTAATGTGTAACTGGCAAGGAAACAAATGTTTCCCGACCTTTGGACAAGACTGACTGCTCCTTCAAAAATACTTTTTTCTAAAATGTCTGTGGAAAAGTTGGAGATGAATACAGATGCTTTATCCATCCCAGTGTTGTCCTTTATTATTCTACACTGTGAGGCTGTTTAAATGCAGGCTGTAGTCGTAGTAGTAGGAAACCTTTGCTCAGTGGAAATTTCCAAGATGTTTTGAGTTATCTGGCTTAATGTCTAGCAAATCATAAATTGTCCATGACTATGACCTGCTATTAGTTTGCAGAGAAAGGGCGGAGTTTCCTCCCTTTCTGAATGCTGTTATGGTTTGTTCATTCATATTATTAGTCCTGCTTTTCTTAACTTGGTCTTACCTGTCAACTCGTGTTCTTTTTTTATTTATATATATATATTTTTTTTTATAAATCTCTGTCATGTTCTCATAGGTCTTTGCTCTTTTCTCTTTAATTTCCTCTTCAATCCATCTCCTGCACAGCTTGTTTTCTTGTTTCATACAGAGCTTCTACTGACTACACCATATGTGTAGCAATTTACTGGAAGCAGATCTATTAGGAGTGGGAGGAGGGGAGGATGTGACCAAGGAGTCGAGGGGAACAAGTGGCTATAGGAAAAGGGAGTGGAATAATCAGGAGGGGGTGGGGAGAAGCTACTGTGGTCAGAGGGGCAAAAGAAATGGGGTGTGTGGGTGGCGGGGGTGAAAAGGGGGTTGTGAGCGATAAACCCGCAACGAATCCGGGAAGAGCTTTGTCCAACTAGAGCAAGAGACTCGATTTAGGTTAATGAGTTCAAGACTTATGAGTCTACGTTTTTACATCCTCCATATCTCGTCCTTTTATCCTTCTTCATTTTCTCCGGTTCCACACCACAGCTTCTTATACTCTACATTAGTTTCAAGTTTTCCACTCGTGCTGTCAATTAAAGAATCTCCCAGCACACAAATCTCTGTTAAGTGTTCACAGAACGACTTGAATATTACCATCTGCGTCTGCTCAACACAGGAAGACAATGGCCAATAAATGGGCCATTTCCATCTCCTCCCTCTTCTCCCTCCTCTGTGGCCTGTGTGTCATGTCAGGAGATTGTGAAGCCTCTCTTGGCTTTCAGCACTCAAAACCACAGCTTTTTCCCTTTTCAATTTAAAGATGCTGGAAGTCATTTGGGGCACGGTTGCTAGTCATCTTTTTTTTTTTATGTATATATTTCTACCCCATAAAATGTGCAGTTAAACCAATTCCTGGTTTCTTTTTTTTATTGTGGTGATTTACCAGTGATTGCCAAGTTTATTTTGGTGCCACAGGCATTATGATGTATTATTACCAACGTAGTTCTCTTGGATGGTTGGACTAGTCACTGTGAAGGAGTGTAGAGAAAAGATTTGTTGGCAGGTCCCTTTGCTCACTTCCTCTTTTTCAGACTCCCCCAAATTCCTTGGAGGCCCCTTACCATAAATGGAATTTCCTTTGGCTGACAGTGACATGTTTTTCATGACTTTATGAGTAGTTTTGTGCGGTGCAGTCCTGCATGTGAGAGGATGTGTAGAGAAAAATAAACTCATCAATATCTTTGTGATCTTTGTCATATTGTTCTATAGGACATTGTGAGAGGAACTGGCCATCCAAGACGAGCTTGAACCCCTGGACCTTGTAAGCAACAACAGCAACGTCTGCATCCACAACTTTTTAGGAGGGGGGAATGAAACCGGATGGGGTTACCATGGAAACCACGGAGCCCACTGAAGCTGCAGCAATAGCAGAGCCATCCTCATCGCAGGAGAACATATTGGAACAAGCCCCAACACAACCAGAGGAAGCTGCAAATGATGCAGCACCCACAGCTACGCCGAAGGTCAATGGCAAGCCGGTGGCAGCGGACCCCAAAACTAAACCAAAAGCTGGTGGAACTAAAACACAACCCACAGCCAAATCCGCTGGGGCTTCTGGTGTCAACTCACGGCCAGGTACTGCTTCACACCGCACTGTGAATGACGTTAAATCCTCTAACAATGTTTCTTCAGTAAAGAAAACAACAACAGCGGCAGCAAAAGCATCAGCAACAACTGTGGCAGGTGCTGTACCCAAAAGACCGATGGGTGTAGCCACCGTTTCCTCCACAGTCAAGAACCAAAGTAGAGTGCCTGACAAGAAGCCCATTGGACCGGCCAGGACTACCTCTGCTGCTGCTACAGTTACAAATGGTACCAAACCAACATCAGTGAATGGCACTGCTAAGAAGAAACCAGTGGCTGAGACTGTTAATGTAGCTAGACCCAAAACCACAGGTAGGTCTGAATCAGACAAACAAAACTCCATGCTGTCTTTGACAACCAATGCTTAAACATCTTTTTTTTAATTTCTATGCAGTCACTTTCATGCTCTTCTTTTTTTATTTATTTATTTTTTATATAGCTACTACCAGCAGACCAACGTCGTCCACTGCCCCAAAACCCAGCACTTCTACCACAACAAAAGCTGGCGCTACTGCTGTTTCAAAGACCACCAGGTATGTATACCTGTCACAGACCGAAAGCGCATGACAAAGTAACGGCTTATGATGCATGTCCATAAAGTGTTCAAACAATGTACTACTCCTTTTTCTCCTGGTTTCAGATTCACACACATTCTCCCCCTCTGAGATCTGAACTCTCCCCCTTACAAACTAGATGAGAGGGCGACTTTGTTTATCTTGATGCCCCTGATAGAGAGCAATGGAGAACGATGTCCATTGTGGTCTTTTGGCCGTTATTGAGTCAGATTTCGCTTCAAGAGTGTGAGTCATGTTAGCAGAAATAACCTGAGACAGAGGCCCTTAACAGGGGCAGCGATACTGAAGAACTAACGCTTTGTCCCAAACAAGACCCCCTGGCAGAAACCATCCGCACCTCCCCCAGGGCAAAGAGCTATTGACTCGGATCATAATCCCTCTTATACTGAGATGGTGGTTTGCATAGAGAAAGCTCTAGTTGGACTAAACTTACTGAAACCGTTGCTCTTAAATAATCATTTTGGCTTTTGTAGTATTTCATTGTAGAGCCAATCATTTACTACTGTTTTGATTCGAAAGCTTTTGTTAGTGAAAAATTTTTACCTCCAAGATATCGAGGTGAAATACAGGCTTTTGTAATCTAATGCCAAACATAATTATCACAAATTTGTCACAAAACTTTAAACATTTGTGTAAATAAAATGATCTGTCTCTGTTTATTGGGGGCAAAATCCATACTACACCAATCCAACATCTTTCCACAGGAAGTATTGGTCTGTAGAGAGGCCAGATTAGGTTCTCTCTCCACTTGTCTTCCCTCTTAATGATCTCTTATTAAATAAAGAAATGATGTGCTGCGTCATTCTTAAACAGCAGAGAGTCATTGCATTCTATCTTTGCCTAAAAAAAACAATAACTGTTTGTGAATAACAAACAAGAATTTACCCAGGGCTGCCCCCTTCCAGTCTATTGGTCAGCAGGTCAAGTTAGAAGTTGTTGTTCTTGTTCTCTACTGTGTGCGTGCATGTGTTGTTGTCTGCATGTGTGCAAGGGTGCAGCTCGTCCACTGAATTAATCAGATGAGCCATTTCAAGTGTGAGGAGTCTGATTACAGCAGCACATCATCCTTGTGTGACTGTTCCTTGGCATATTCGTCGGGACGTGGCATTGGGCACTCGGCTTGAGACACGGCAAGGACAACAGGAGAATAGCAGCAGGTGTCTGTCCTTGTGACAAACAATGCGTGTTGCATTTCATGCCACCTGTCTGTGTGTGTGTGTGTGTGTGTGTGATGGCAAAGCCAGTGGCGCGTCGAATCCTTTGTGTATACACAGTGGTAGCGGTGTGCTTTTCAGCCAGTACTGGTGTCGGGCAGTAACCAAAACAGACCTTCCCTCAGCTCAAGCGGTGCCTTTGCCAATTCCTTTAAGATCATTCTGTTGCGTGGTTATTGTTCGTGAGAGAGTTTCATGACAAACTATCTGATGATATGATTTAGCTGTAACACAATGGCTGCTCAGCCTTCTTGTATTTTTACAGCAACTTTCTTCTAATCCCTGCTATATTGTTTCTCATATTGCTGAGACAACAGCAGTCATTGTTGCCAAAGCTGTCCCGCAGGAAGACACACAACCCTTTATCTCTTTGATGACAGGCTTTTTGATGTAAACAGCATAGAAAATAAGGTCTCCTTAAGGCTAAGATGCTGCTGAAAGTGTACTAGCACACTGCCTGTGGCTAAAGAAAAGACCAGCCTCCCTCATGAAGTATTGATGTTAATTGGCCCAAAGGGAGGAATGAAAACACACTGGGTTTTTAGAAAATGATTTTACTTTTACCAGAGCCTCATTTGTGAAAGCCAGATAAGATCTGGTGATTACATTAAACTATGAGCTCCTGGAAATAGGATTTGTGCTTCGGTAATGCTGGAATAAGATTTAATAGTAATAAAGGACATGAAAGAAGCAGGAAAAATTGGATCTGAACGCTCGATTGTTTCAGCTCTGTGTTTCTGAGTTACAGTATGCAAACGTGCACATGTAGACAAACAATCCATCTGAATGACAGGAGGATGTCTGTCCCAGGAATCAATGACAATCCTTGATAACTAAAATCGTCGCCAAACATTTAAAGATCTGGCACCTGCTTTGCTCCACTCCCCTCCAATGATGGGTTATGGTGTCCTTGCTTTGACTGAGCAGTCAGTCTTTGTCCACCCCACCCCCTCTTTCAATCTCCCTTCTCTTTCCCCTCGTCCCGTTTCCCTGCCGTCTGTGCATGTACAGTACCGGGCGTTTGGCCAGGATCTCCTCATGCCCTCCTTACAGCCAATCTTCTATCTAGTTGTCCCTGTATTTCTAACTCCTTCCTTATTTAGCTGCATTGCAGACTGTAAAGTGTAGTTGTATAACATGAGAAGGAGAGTGATTGTGCTTTCGTGTTGCTGAACAATCTGTAAGATGATTGATATTCAAAAGGTTCACCAGTGGGAATAGATAGACTAGTTGATGAATACATACTTATTGGTCTCTCGGATAGAGAATATCAATAAAACTGAATTGCCTGTAATGGATAATTTATTAAAACTACACCAAAATCTTTGCACTAGCCTTAAAAGAAAGGCTTGCACAGCATGCTTTCATTTCATTTTTATCCTGTTGTTTTGTCTTCTCGGTCTGTGTCTCGTCTCCTGATTACTTCTGTGTTGTCCCAATGGAGATAAAACTGTCATTTCTCCCTGACGGTCTTGGCGAGGAGCGGGATTACTGCACTTACATAAAAGGCCCATGGCATTTATCATAGTGACAGTGGGTGCCTAAGAGCCAACACTGTCTGCCATGCTATTGCTAGGCTGCAACACTTCATCTAAACTCTCCACTGACCTGATTCAAGCCTTCACTTTTTATTGTCAAGGAGATAACACAAACCCTAGGAATGTGTGCTCCCCTCTGGAAGGAGAAAAGCAGCTGCTTTTGGACAGCCTACAAGCCAAACAAGGTATTGTTAGGGTGCTCCATCTCCATGTGTTGTCTTGGAGGGGGGCCCTTCAAGTGATGAGGGGGGAAAAGGGTGAGGACAGAAGAATGTGTATTTTGCATTTTATCTGTAGGATGAGCTTACTGCAACTGTGATAAAGCCTACCCTGAGTGGCTTGATTAAAACAGAATAATATAATTTACAGGAGCGGGTATGCTGAGGGAGTCTAGCTTACCAGCTGTTTGTTTTATTTATTTTTAAAAGGGACAAAAGAAGGAGTCATGGATCAATATACGGAGACACTTCAACAAAATCTCCCACCTTTGGCCACACAGATGTTACAGTTGCTCACTATGTTAAAACCGTGGGTGTGTTTTTTGCATCTGTCATAAACATTAATAATATCGACTGTAAAGTAAGCCATGAAGTGTGTCAGAGACATATGTCCCTGTGCTGACCTTTGCCCTCAAGAAGACCTCCTATTTGGTCATTAAAAACCTCCTAGATGGCTGTGTAGTACCGCTCGTCCGCCCACTGCCCTGTGATTTGTATTGATTTCAACCCTCTGTCGGCAGGAAATGTAATCCATACTAATACACCAACAACAGAACCACTAGCCACCACCCACAGGGCAGTGTGTGGAGTATAGGCATTAGTGGATCTGTCTGTTCCTCCCTGAGCCCATCCCTCTGGATCAAACAATTATGAGTTATGACTCATTGTAAAACAATTGAGGGAGGGGTTGGGGTTATATTGTGTCTGTGGCCTCGCCGTACCCTCTTATTCCCACCCTTTAACTCTCATCTTCATTTCTGTCTCTCAGACTAATTTCATCCTTCAGTCTCATTGTCTTTTCCCTTTTTAGAGGAAGTCATTCATTCGATTTCTTCTGCCTTGCTTCCTACTTTGAGTGGTCCTGTCAATTCATATTGTGCTTTATGCAGGATGAGATATAAAAATGCCCTCAATTAATGCACCTTTTCGCTACTTTTCCCCCTTTCCATTGTTCCGTTTCAGCTCAATGTAATGTAATTTTGGCCTATGTCATATGCATCTGCTTATTTAGTTTTCTGCTTCTGTAGATCATTACTCAAAATTCAGGGCACATTTCATCTCAGTGTCTGACTTTTCAGTTTTTGGGCTGCACTTCACATTACCACTCAGATCTTCCGTCTAGCAGCCAATTACAATATCCCTATGAGTCCATGTCTGTGCAGTGGCCGTCTGATCTTGGGGAAACAAATGGTCATTGTAATAGTTATTGTAATGTGGGAGCGGCATTTGTGTGCTGGCATGCTACTACGCTGAAAGTCATCAAAGTCAGTGCGTCTTTGTTGGCTCATGTCTATATCATCTAGCATATCGGCAGATAGAAGTCCAAAAGAAGACATAATGGAGTTTGTTGTAATTGGTGGTGGGGTCACGCAGTTCCTTAAGGCAATTACATTTGATTATGCAGCTCTTGTTGTGCTGTTTTTATTAGAAACAGATGTCAAACAAATTACTTACAGTGCTGAGGTTTTGCATTGTTTTCGCACACCAGAGTTCTAGTGTAGCAAAGAGGGCTAGTACTGCTTGTGGCTGACGACTCACTCATTTAACCAACAGACTTTGTAAGTTAGCCAATGCAGCAGTACATTGCAGCGCCGACTACGTCAAAGTCTTGAAGCCTGACAAGGCAAATGTATTGTGTGGAGATTTCACAGAGCTCAGTGCAGCACAGCTGAAGCAAAATCAGATTTTTATGCAGGTTACTGCTTGATTCAACGCACAGATATCACTATAATGTTCAGTCACCTCAAAACAAATCGCTTTCACTGATTGTCAAGTTTAATCTTTTAACAAGGTGTCTGCACATGGAAATTGTTGATAATTACTTGATTTAGACGAGCTCCTTAGAGCAGGAGTGTTGACTTCATGTAGCCCTCAGTAAGGCCCTGATATACATACAGTACATCGGTTATTAATTGAAAAGGTTGGCAACCTCCATTGCCTTGTATACATAATTTTATTTCATGTGTCAAGTGTCAAATCTGGGGGGAAATCTGTTTCAGATTTCTGGGTTGCATTTTGCAGATAGAGTTGCTTCATCATTAACCCATACGAGAAACCCAAAAAGATGCAAGTAAAAGACTGCTGGAAGAAGCACAATGTTTTTATTCTTTTAGTAAAGCACAACGTGAATGCAGCCACAGATACAAACACTTCATCAGAGAGCAATTGATTTTAAGATTGGAGTTTGACCCAAACCTGATGGGCTGGTGTCCAAAGTATCAAATTTTGGGTTCAAGCTTTAGGCTTGGTTGTATTCAAATGTGGTTTTCTAAGAATTTTCACTCTCTCTGTGTATGTGTATATCAGTCAGCTGCACCCATGTGTAACAAGTAGATCTGCATTTGCAATGCAGAGAGCGGGGGAAAATGATTGAAGTAATGAAAAAACATAAACTCTGGTTTGGATCACAATTTGGCCATACTGTCAGGTCATCAGTTAGGTATAATGTTAAAGACACAGGGATAGTGATACTGTTCATTGCCTCTGTTCTCGTCACCTTTTCCTCTGCATTTTCTATTGCATTCTCTGTGTCATTCTTCCGCTATTCAAGCTTATTTTCATTGTCTTTTTCCTGTCACCCTTCTCTTCATTCCTTGTCCTTGCCTTTTTAGAAATGATCGTAATGCCTCCTTCATTCTCCAGTGTGGCGATGGATAGATGTGCCGCGTTAATAGGCTCCCATTGTTGAAATTGCTTTTGAGGTTTACATTAGGCCAGGTCATTTATTTCTGCTTATAAATGCATGTAGGGATGCGGCATCAGATTTCGTGTTTGCCAACAAAGTGAATGGACCACAAAAATTAAACTGCCACAACTTTGTTTTTACACTTTTCAGTATTTGTATGCAACCTGAACACGTCTTTCTTTCTCTCCCTCCAGGCCTGCTACAGGTCTCTCAACATCTCGACCTGCGCCCACCACAACCAGGCCCAGTACAGCTACAACCAAGCCCTCTACCACTGCAACTGCCAAAACCACTGCTTCTAGAGTTACCACAGCACCATCTACTGGCAGGACCACAGCAGCACAGCATCCCAAAACTGTTGCTGCTAAGAAAGGTAAGAAGTTGTGGTTGATTTGAACTAAAATGCCCAGCTAACATTAAATTTTAAAATGTTTTATTATTAATAATCAAATTGCGAATTAATGTTTGGTGTTTTTCTCTTCGCACCAGATGTCAGTCGACCTCCTTCTGCTGCAGTGGCTAAGAAACCTTCAGCAGCTGCAACAGCCACTGCTACCAGAAAACCTGAACCCTCTAAACCTACAGCCGCCGTAAAGGTCAGCTCTGCCTCAAAATGGTCCACAACAACAAAGACCGCAGACCCCAAGGTGCCACAGTCCAAAACTCAACAGGCTGCGAAATCTACTCTGTCAAAGAAACCTGTGGCTGCTGTTCGGTTTCCTGCTCTTAACAAACCGCCTCTTGGTCGAACTCCACCTGCCTCTCCAGTTAACAAACCTGCAAACAGCACCACCTCTCAGGCAAAACGTGGCACCAAACCCACTCAGGCTGTTTCACCTTTCACTCCTGCCAAAAAGACAGTGGTTGCAAATACCACCACACCAGCTCGAGCAGCAAGTGCAGCTGGTGCAGCAGTAGCAGCTGTCGCAGCAGCGGCTGTGCTAACAGAAAGACAAGTGGAAGATTCCGTGTCCTTACCACAAGAATCATCGCTTGCTGCCTCTGCATCAGAGGAGGTCCCTCCCACAGTCTTGGCCCAGGATACCACACCAGATGTGGTACCTCAAGAGACTGTTCAAAGCCATGCAGCTGCTTCCTCTCCTCCACAAAGCCCTGTCAGGACAGCCTTACCACAAACATCTCCACCCCAGGAGCAACTAGAAAGCAGTGCTCCCTCACTAACCACACAGGAGCAGACATCTGCCTCAGCTGAGCCTACATTACCACCAGTGGCTTCTGCTCCTGAGGAGCCAGTTTATCTGTTGACAGAACAAACCCCCTCCACATCTAAAGCTCTCCCAGCAGCAAATGCAATCTCTCAGATACTTCCTCCCACCAATCTAAATGACGAGGAGGATGAAGAGGAGAGGGAGGGAAGCCAGCTGGTTTCTGTCTCTGAAATGAGTGGAACCACACAGCCCACAGAGGAGTCTCGTCCTGGGTCAGCTGGGCCAGTAGGGGGGTCTGCTTGGAAGGCCAGTGGCGCCTTGTTCTCTGAGTTGGACTCTGAGGAGGTGAGCGGCAGCCAGCAGGGTGCGTCTGAATTGAGCGCCCCTGGTGTCCTGGAGGGCACAGAGAGCATGGATGATCTGGGTGACGGCAGCCTCAAAGGAGCAATTGACATGGAGGGAGCTTCGGCAGGTTCGCCTGACTTTGAAAAGGTTCCTGACATACCAGTGAATGACTTTGAAGATGAAGAAGATGAAGATGATCGGGTGTGCGACATGGACGTGAGCTCAGAGTGGGCAGACGAACCACAGAGACCCAGACATGACAATGATGTGGATGATGAGGATGATGAAGATGTAGAGATGGCCAGTGAGGGTGTGACAGAGAGTGGGCTGGAAAGTTATGGGAATGCAGATGAGGATGATTTCGCTGAGGATGACAGACTGGACAACTTGAACAGAGTGGCCCAGCCGCCACCCCCCCCTCCTCTGCTGCCCTCTGCCCCTGCTGCTCAGTGGGACCAACCAAACCCCTTTGTGGATCCCTGGGGGTCAGAACCTCTTCAGCCACAGCAGGTTCTTGACCATAGCTCCCAGCCTCTACAAGTGGCAGGAGCGGCTGCAGCAAGCCCTTTAGCAGACCCCTGGCAAGCAGATTCTGAGACACCAACTCAGACCCCAGCCCAGGCCTGGTTAGAACTAGGCTCTGGTCCCTTTGCTCTTGAAAACCAAGAAGTCAGAAATGAGCCTCTGAATCTAGAGGCCCAGATGTACATGGATCAGTCAGGCTCGGCTCCAATGCAGACCCTGGTCCCAGCTCCCTCCTCTGCACCAGGAATGTCTCTGTCAAGCACCCTGAGCAGTGAGACCAGCACGCCGGAGGAACTCGGTGACCACAGTCGAGATGGGAAGTTCCAGCCTCAAGATGCTCAAGCTGCAGAGCTTTCCCCTCAGCCTGACCTGGACTACCAGGACCTGGGCATCCACATGGAGAGAGGAGACGGGGAGGGAGAGGAAGAGGAAGCTGAAGCCGAGACCCTGCCTGCTGATGAAGTCCTGGGAGGTCCTGTAACTGCCCCCACTTCTAACCCCTCCTCATCCTCTGTAACAGAAGACGAGGCCAGCGACACAGAGGGAGAAGCCCAGTTGGATGATTCTTTGGAGAGTCCTTTGGTCAGCAGCATAACCTTTGACAGCCAACCTCCAGCCCAGCGCTGCCTGTCCACAGTGGAAGAGGGAGAAGAGGTTGAGATGGAGGGTGGTGCAGGGGAAGACACCACCCCGCCTTCGGCTACGTCATTGGCATCTTACGGCTTTGATACCATGACCACAGCTTCAAACTCCAACGCCCAGTCCACAGGGGAGAGCTGCATCAAGAGCCCTGGCATCTTCTCCCTGGAGGAGCTACCCGAGGAGGCCAAGGAGCCCTGTCTTATCCCGCAGCCTCACACTCAGCCATGCCTCATAGAGCAGCAGTACATCGAGTGTGGGAAGCAGGAAGAGGAGTCTGCCGAGCCTGTTGGGGATGAGGTGCTGGGGCCAGAGGAAGTCCAGGATCCATCGACACCTAGCACTTTGCAGCAACCAGAGGAAAACCCAGATGACATCCAGCCTCCCTACTATTCTGCTATCTGTGAAAAGACTGAGAACCTTTTTGCAGGTAATGTATAGTTCATCATCTCCCTAACAGTCAAAGTAACTCCCTCTGGCCCTGATTCAACCTCCCCACAATACTCACTGTTGTAGTACCTGTCAGTGTTTTGTCCTGAAATCTCTGGGGGTGGATATAATCAAAGTTCAACAAAAAAACGAAAGGGGGGAAAAAAAAACAGAGAGCAAAAAAAAAAAGGGGGGAAGAAATTTAAGAAAAGAGGACAGCAGGAGCACTTCCCTCTGATATATCATTTCCGAGTATATGGCTTAAACTCCTGTATGTGCAATAGCTACTACTATTTACTCCTAATGTGTGAGCGTGTCTGGGTTTTGGTTTCTGTTTTTTATTTAACACAGAATTATGTGGTTGTCCTGAACTGGCATTGATTTGACTTTGTCTGTTTACAGCACTTAAAGAGGGAAAACAAGACAATGACTACAATGTGGAATTAACTGTTTAACACGTTTTCATGTGTATTTATCCTAATACTTTTTACCGAGCAAAGCTGATAACTGACAATAAGTTTTCATTGTATATTCATGTTTGATTTTCACCCTCCTACCTTACGATACAGGCAATCTTCCTTATCCCCAAGCACTCTTCATCTCTTCTTGCACTTTAAATTGTAACCCGGCTTTTTTTTTTCTTGTGTTAATCCATCTTTTGGAGTAATGAACCTTAAAACTTTAAATAAAGATTAGATTTTTACCATGATGGACTCTCTCACCGTACAGTTTTATTGAAATGGGCACTTGGGAATGGAGTGGAAGGCTTACTTATGGTGAATGGATCTGTGTGACAAATCTTTCAAGACCACTGGCATACATTTCAAGGTCTCACAAGCTACCAGTGTTTGAGCCAGTAACTCTATACATCTCATTATATTGCAGACACTTCCATTCAGTCAACCATCTAGCCAACAACGTATCATTGCTTTACTCTTGCCATACTCTCACACAGACAATCATACATAAGTTGTGGCCTTTTCTTTGAAAACTGAACACAATAAACACTAGAACTCAAAGACTTCAGTGGTCTGAAACTGAAATGAATCTGCCATGAGCTGATCATCCACGTCACCAGACCTTCCCATCATCCATGGATCGAACTTCGGCACCTCAAGCAGCAAAGAAGTTTGACATCCCATCAACCAGCCTCAAGAATCCAGCCCTGCTCATTCTGCTGCTACTTTAATTTCCCTCCAGTCCATCATGGGTGTGTTGCTGTTTTAGCTCTTTTCTACTGGCTTTTTTTTAAGCATTCATGTTGCACTGTTCTACAGCACTGTATTATTGTTAACTTATGCTTATGCATGTCACTGTTGCACAATGACTTGACTCTCATTACTTTGGTTTGTTCAGGGTCAGCCAGATAGCTTGACTCTAGGACTTGATGTACTTATATTTGAATAATGTCTAGCCTTCTAAAGCCAAGCTATTATTTTAGTTTTCTTGTGATGCTGGATGTCTATAAATGCATGGAGAGCTTTTGCATGTATCACTGGTCGACTAACTATACTCCATTCACGGGTGATGTTTGAGCTCGCAATAAGCTTTTTTTGTGGTTGGTTGTTCTCGCCATAGTTGATAGTGATTGCATATACAGGAAGTTGGCTGCTTTTTTTTTTTTTTTGCACAAAATCTTTCTTTTCTGGGTGTCATTTAAAAAAAACAAAAAAAACATGTTTTAAAAAAAACCAACACATTAATGATTCACGTTTGCTCTCTTTTGCCCCAACCACCACCCCCAGTCACCTCAACTTGGGTCACTATTTTCTGGTGTATTCACTGTTTTTACACATACTGTGTCTCCACTCGTCTGAATACTTAGCAGACGGTATCTGTCACTGCTGCTCAGCTTTCAAACAATGTCCCACTGTCACTTGTTCAAAGTACAAAACTACAAATAAGTCTACTGGCAGATGTTTGGGCTTGGCTTCACAATGCTTTCACTATTCCTTCAGCAAGTATGAGCATCTAAAGGCCATCCCCTTCCCTCTTACACCCTTCTGCTTGTACTCATACTGCACTGCTGTCACTGTCCTGCTGCCTGTGATCTGTTTTATAACATCACGCTACTGTAATCTTCCTTCCCGCTTCCTCTCACACACAGGCTTCACTGCACTGCCGCACCCTCACCGCCGCGATCACGCAGCATACCCCAGAACCTACTGTGACATCGTCAAACCTCTCTGCGCCGCGGTCACCCCGCCGAAGCTGACATGCGCCGACCTCCCACCCAGGAACCTCGGGCAGCAGGCACTGAGCCCCCAGCTCCGCAGGCTGGAGCAACACCAGAGGCAGCTACTGGAGCTGCAGCAACGCAGGGAGCAACAGAGCCGACCGCTAGAGGAGGCAGAGCAGGAGAGGAAGAGGAGGGAGGAGGAAGAACAGAGGAAGAAGAAAGAGGAAGCGGAAGAAGAAATAAAAAGGAATAAAGAGGAGGTGGAGAGGAAGATGCGAGAGCAGGCGGACATCATAAAGAAGGAAGAGGAGGAAAAATTGAGGAAAGAGGAGGAGCTTAAGCAGAGGAGAGACCTTGAACTGCAACTGCAGCAGCAACAACAGGAACTGAAGCAAAGGCAGCAGATCATGCAGTGGCAACAAGAGCTGCAACAGTCTGATAAAGGACAGACAGTCCTGCTGTCTCCTACCTCTGGCCTCTGCACCATCTACGAAGCACTGGAAAATAGTGATGAAGAGGAGGTTGAAGATGAAGAGGACATAAAGGAGCTCAACCACAGTAAAGAGAAGGCGCTCAGACAAGAAGCGTCAGATCTAGAGGTACACGACGACTGTGAAAAGGTGACCTCGGATGATGAACATCGAGACTCGTCTCCGTCCACAGAGACCCTTCCTCCTCTTCCAGACTCCCCTCAGACATCCAGCAACCCCCCCTCCCAGGATGGAGACAGCTCCTCCCCTTGCCCCCCTGAGTCTCCAGAGCGACCTTCACCCCTAGACCTGGACTGGGGGAAGAAAGTGGACATAGTTCAGCAGCTGATCAATCAGACCCTGCTACTGAACAGAGATGGCTGCTCCTCCCTGCTGCTGCTGCCAGGGGGTGCAGGAGGCACACTGAGCCCCCTGGAGAGCAGCTTGTGGCCGAACCTGCTGCCTCCACTCACCCCTCCCTCTGCCACGGTCACCTCTGTTAGTAGTTTCTCCCCAGAGGCCACTGGGAGCTCCCCACAGGGAGAGTGGACAGTGGTAGAGCTGGAGACTCACCACTGAGGGGACATGAAATGCAACATCTGCAGTACTGTGTTAACAACACTCACAGAGGGAAGAGTGCTGTCCAGTTACGCACATACACATGGAAATTCACAACTGGAAGAGGCACGGCACACAACAACAGGGTAATGTACACATGCAGGGCAGCCTATACACACAATGAAGCATTAATATTTACTCATGGAGAACAGCTTTATGGACTGTTTAAAGTAAATATTTAGGTAATGGGTAATGTGGGGGATAAAAATTGCAATAACCAGAAGAAATTATTTGACCCTGACATACATCACATCAAGAAACTACATCACTTGATGGTAAATGACCATTTTAACACTGTAACCGGTATTTCAGCAAAATCGACAATTTGTAGTGTTGAATTAGACAATGTATTACAATTCACATCATGAAAAGAAAAATCCACGTTAGGATCACAAAGATATACAATGAATGGTATTAATATATTGTTCAGCCCTGGAGGCAAATGCATTCATTTTTGGTGCTGTAGATCAGTGGTTCCCAAACAAAAAAGTGGTCACAAGATGGAAAAAGCAAATCTTTGCTACTGAATACACTGACCTATTATGGAGTGTTCAACTGCAGCCCTTTTAAAAGTAATAATCCTTTAGTTAATCTGGTCATAAAACTGATGGAAGCTGTGATTAGTGGACACAAATAGACAGGGTTTTGTTTTAAGGGGTCCTTAGGTACAAAGTTTGAACCACTGTTATAGATTCACTTGAGACAGACAGGGATTTCTAACTATACTGTAAAAACAAGCACATACAATATATACCAGTGCTTGGTGGGTTTATAGCTCAACTTTGTGCCCCGGGTTACCAAGTACATATTCCATTTGTGATTCATAAAAGGTAAAAAAAAAAACAGTTTTCGATTAAGGTCATGGTTGCAAACTGAGGTCATGAGTCCAGGTTCTCCACTATGCAGCTCCTCTCTAACTTTAATTAATTGGCTTTTTCATATTGTATTTATTCAGTTAAGTGTTAAATTTTCTGCAACCTCAATACTTTGAGTATCAAGCCAAGCGGCGCCAAGTATTTAGTCATAACTCTTCAGGCTCGTTCAGTTATTCTACAATCAGATCAGATGTTTTCTGATGAATGATAAAGACTTGGCTCTAGTTTTTAAATAACTTTCTGTTGGTTTTAAATGAGTCAAATTTAAGTATACTGAATGTACAGTAAATTGGCCTGTAAATTAAAGTTTAAATTAAAACTACCTCCTCTTGCCTAAGAAGTCCTACTGAGGGCCAGAAAGCTTTTTGCGCTGCCAGAGAAGAATGTGGGTCTCATCTCCACCTCAGAAATTCAAGTAAACGAAAACGACACCACAGTGAAACTCGGCACCTCTCAACTCACATTCGATATGCTACACCATTGCAAACACAAACTTTACACCAACTGCTAGACTATAATATTACACTTCAGTCCTTTAAACTCACACACCTGAAACCATGTGATTACTAACAATACCAGGGTGCATCGTAGTGACTGACTGACAGCATTTGAACTGGACACTTTTTTCCAAATCAATGGAAGGTCACGTCCACACACCCTGACATACCGATGGTGCCAAATGGCCTCTATCAATCGATGGCAAATTGACTGATAGATCTGGCTGTTTTACTTTGTGTTCTTCACCTGTAGCCATAACTGTATCTGACATCATTATCACCTTATTTTAAAATGAGAATACACTGGAGATGTCTTGCTACTGAATAGTGATTCCCATATTTCTGAGATTGCACTTAATCAGTTTCAATCATTTAATCAGTTCAAACATGTTTATTATAGAGACCGAGACACTATGGCGGGTCGACTTCTGCGTGTCGTCCTCTTTGGTATAATTTATTTAAAAAAACGTTTGTTACTGATTAAGAGGAACACCTGCTTGAGCATAATTATATGATCTCAGTCTGACCTGTTTGGATCATTAGCCAAGAGTCTTTGGGAACATTTCCCTTTGAAACACTGGAGTCGGGGACCAATGAAGTTTTAGTTCTTTGTGTATAATGGTGTTGAGATGAGGTTTGTTAGCGATTAAATACTGCTGAAGGTTAGCCTTATATGGTCAACAACACTGTCCTATAGCCGTGCATTTATCCATAGGTGTAGTCTTCCTTAGGACTTTTACATGTTATTGTAGTCACAGACTGATGATAACCAGTTACTATACAAGACCTCCTACACTGATCCCAGTACACAGATTTTACATTAGAAGACAACGATGAACTCTGGGTTTTAGCCGGTATCGCTGTGAAGGTGAGGAGTCACTTTATTGTTTGATATGAAGATGAAGATTAATAAAAGGGAGGGTCCAATATCAGGTTATTCTGAGTATTAACTATTAATGTTGAAACTGTGATGAGCTATGGTACTGAAGTGTGTCTCACTGGTTGTAAATGTTCATACCTGTGCTGTATGTTGATGCTGGTCTGTTGTTTGCATACTGTGTTTGTCATACAGTGTTTACGGTTGAACTTCACTGTAATGTCACAGATTTTGAGATGAGATAGAAAGATAGTAGTTTCCTGACAGTCCCTGCAAAGTGAACTGGAGGACACAGACATGCTGTTCATTTGAATCAGTTTTTCTTTAGTTTTGTAGACTTGCTTTCCAATGTCAAATAGCACGAAGGTTACATTTTGTTCAATAACTGAATTGAAAGCAATGAGCCAGGTATGAAATTAAGGAGAATCTGCATCCAGTGCTTTAAAACTTCATTCATAAGGCAGATTTCCAGCAAAGAAAATTCCCTTTAACATCACCTGCTAGTTTGTTCACTGTCTTATCAAAGCCTATGTGTAGCAGCTGAAAAGCAAGAACGTGTTTATGCTTATGTACGTGTTTGCATTCCTCCAGGGAGGACACATTATGCTTACTGCATTTTTGATGAAGCTGGCCTTTTTAAATGTGCTTTCTCATGTTTGTGTAGTGTATTTGTGTGTATCTTGTTTGAAGACTGCTCACTGTAAAAAAGGGAAACTCCACTTTACTTTTGTACTTTAGAGATTTAGAAGTATAGTTGCCCTTTAAGAGTCCTATATAGATTTATATTGAATATATAACAAAGGATGTTGGGTGTAAATGGTAGATTTTATTGTTTGTTGTAAGTAAATTGCTTGCATCTTATACTTCATGTCCAGTCAATGAATGGTTAGACCGTCAAACTGAGCAAAGACGACTAAACTACGAGGGAACAAATTTATTACTTAGGATCCAAAACACAAAACTTTGAGTTTAATTTATTGAAAATGAGGACCTGTGTGAACTAATTTAAATGGCTTAATGAACCTGTTGAAAAATGAAGTAAATGATGGGCATTGTCACTTGTGGAGCCCAAATCATGGCAGCTTGTTTTTAAAATGTAAAGTTTTGTCTTCGTTTCTTTGGATTTTCTGAAAGACAGAAATCTGTGATTGTGTGTAATTATTTCAATGCAATGTTTCATGTAAATAAAATGTTTTTTTTTAATATTTCTGGATTTCTTCTTTACAAGACAAAGGCTCTTTAAAAAATAAACTATTTACAAACTCTTATAAAATCTTTCCAAACTTACAGCATTAACACACTGAGCAGAATAAAGTGACAACATAATGTGAAGCAAACATTTACAACACACGCGTCACATTGTACAGTATAAAACTCTTTATGTAACTGAGACTGAGAAAACTTTGAAACAAACACCAGCCACAGCATGTTATGAACACACAATCCTCTTCAGATTTAAATATGGATAAACCAACAAACAGGTCCTCTGACTGAGAGTGTCATGGTTTACAGTCGTGCTTGTGAGTCAAGCTCGGGTGTTTCTGCTCCGACGTCCATAAGAAACTAGATGTTCAATCTTTTAGACTCTCACATAAATCTAATGACATATTTACTTAATAACTGTCTTGAGGATTTAACTCTTTCAACATGCTTTTTTATCTTTCCAACCATCACTAAAATACAAACACACTCCTCCTGTAGGGCCTGACATCACTCTTTTGCTTGCCGTGACAACAGCACTTGCTGCAGGAAGTCTGTAGCACTGCAGCTCGACGGCTCAGCGCTGCCCAGAAACAGCAGCCTGTGATAGCAGGCCTGAGGAACCTCACACAAGATCCTGTAACAAACAGATACACCAATGATGGTTTGTTTTAAATGTTTAATGTGTTAGAGAATTGTCTATTTAATGTAAGGGATGTCTTCCTGATGTTTTACCAACTCTTTATGTGAAAGAAATAAATAAATCATTATACCAGTCATAGATGTCCTCTGTGTCTGGGTTAGGGTTCATCTGCACCCACTGACCGATGGACCACATCCTCAACATGTTATCATGAGAGGCGCCTGCGCTATCCCCACCAGCTGCTCTGTGTTCATTGGGAATATCTTCGTAGCACAGGAAGTAACTGAATGAGACATTGGTAATAGATTAATACCAGTATATGTATATCAGCATTTGGGAGGGTGAGAAACTGTTTTAAAAATGTAGAAATAGAGGGAGGAGATATCATCCACACTCACTACTCTGTGTCGCCGACCGTTTCTGCCTCACTCTCTCCACCCTGCTCTCGACCCATCTGCTGCTGTTCATCTCTGAGTCTGTCCACGTTCCAGCGCATTCGTTTGTACAGGCCGGTATTGACCCGGGCCAGGTACGGCGTCGGCCTGCAGTAGAGGAACGTGGACAGCCTTAGTCGCCCGAGTTGACGCTGACCGATGCAGAAGTGAGACACACTGGGAATACAAAAGAGAGAGTGGAGGGAGTCGGACAGGAAGAGAACGTGAAAATGGATTTGTCACAGCAGCAACAGTCAGAGGACTCGGCTGGAAAAAAGAGGAAGAAATCAAAATATGAACACAAGAATCAAACGGAGAATGCTAATACAAATAAAAGAGCTGCCACCAATATGAAGCAAAGTGTTGGCTATATAATCTGGCTGTATATAAAAGTATAAATACTATACATAAAACTATACTGAGTTAAGATATAGAACATTCGCCTGGCAAAAAGATAAAAACTGGTGTGAACTGAAACCCCCAGGGAAACAGCAATGGTTTGTTATTGTTTAGGAAATGTATTCGGTGGGAAAGCTGATCCATATTTTGAGGATCATTTACACGAAACGCAAATGCTGCATGAGTAAACATCCATCCATTTTCCATGACTGCTTATCCTTATCAGGGTCTGAAGCTGATCCCAGCTGACATTTGACTGACACATACAGACAGACAACCATTCATGCACACATTCACACATACGCGCAATTTAAAGTCACTTATTAACCTGCATGTCTTTGGACTGCGGGAGGAAGCCGCAGTATCCAGAAAGACCCACACAGTCATGGGGAGAACATGCAAACACAGAAAGGGCCCAGTTGACCAGGGTGTTCAAACCAGGAACCTTGCTGTGAGGCGACGGGTAAACATTATCGTTCAATTAGATGGGATAACTAAACGTATATTTGTATGTCTGACTACACGTGAAGACTTTCTGTCTGAACCATTGTCACGTGACGCTTTGCTCTAGACCAACAGAAAAGTAAGTATATACGTATATGAAGCTATAGTAAACGTGCATCAGTAGAAATATGTGTCTGTCTGTATACCTGTTAGGCTCGGTCTCGTCCAAACAGAGGAGGCCGTAGCTGGCGTAGGTCACCACCAGCTGCTCTAACCTGTCACACAGCTGCTGAGAGAAATCCAACAGCTGCATGCGCTACACACACATAAAAACAAAACCGTTTAACTGTGATGTTTTCATACAGTGAACACAATCAGCAACAGATACAGTGTGTCCCCTTAAGAGTATTGTTGGTTCCAACAACTGGAACGACAATAACAGTCCAAACTTTGGATTTCCCATTACACATGATCCAGACACTCCACTTAGATTTCCCTGAACTTGTCCACCAAAATTTGCCAAAGCAAAGTTACTTCTTATCTTTTTAGAAAAGATAAATGTGGTCAGGTGTTAAATAACTCACTGAGATTTGACATAAACATACATTAATTTAAGGCACATTGTAGGTAGCCGATGCAGAGATACCTAATTCTGCTAATACTCTAATACAATGGCAGAAACTGCTCTGTGCACCGCAGATGATTTTTGTCTGCTTTAAAAAAGTAAATTTAACACACAAACTTTTACTTTCTAATTTACCCATGGATAGATGTCAAAGGCCTGAGAGCCGAGCTGAGGCACGGGGATCTTAGCTGCAGATTCCAGCTGGTTAAAGTAAGGCTGACATGTGTAAAGGAAACTTGGCACTTCAGCAGCAAGAGCATCTTTCTCTATCTGGTCCTGTCTGTAAAATAAAATAAAATTAAAAAAAACACAAAGACAGAATAAGAAAACACTAACTAGGTAACATCATTGCATTATGAGGAGTGGACAAGATCCTACACATTGGCAAGGCAGTCCTGTAACTTTGCAGCTTTGCTCATGAGGAACTGGAGCTGCAGCTGCATGGACTGGAGGCTCCCCTCCACCCGTCCACCCTCCACACAGACGCAGCCCTCACAGTCACAGCTGCAGGCTGCGGGGTCACCACGGGGTGGCGCCAGAGCAACGCAGGCCAGCAACGACAGCGACTCCTCCACCTCTGACACAAGAAACATTACGTTATAGTCACAGAAATAACTCCTCTGGTCCCAATTTAAGAGTGAAAGTTTTTACGGTTTTAAACATCAGACATGGGCTCACTAACAGTGCATGAGCGGTAAAAATGAGCTATAAATTACACATTCAAATGCTGGGGTGAGTTTCACCTCGGTGCCCGGTGTGCTGAACACTCCCCGTGCTGTCTGACGCCGTCTCACCGCTCACGGCCTCCTGTTGTCCCGATGGTGAGTCTGAGGCAACGCGCACCTCAACCTGAACTTCAATGTCTGACATACTTTGTGCTGTAAATAAGTTGAAATAGTGTTGAAATATATAAATAACACTTTTTAAGAGATGCCACACACTGACAACCGTTTGTCAACATTAGCTTTTCTAGTTAACCGTTGCGATGCTAACGATAAAAACGAGTTTTCGCGAAGAAACAACCTGAACTAACGACCTCTGACTAACCGGCTACTTGTTTATTTTTTATTTTTTTTACCAGACTAGAGCTAGTACTACTAAAACTAGTAGTATTTTGTTAATTATTACGTTTTAATAACACTTTATCACAGCTGCGTAGTTAACGGTTGAGCTGTTACCTTCTCCTCAGCTTGAAGCGTGCAGGTCAAAGGTCAAAAAGTTTCTGTCTCAGCTAGAAAAAAATACAATTTAAAAGTGTTTTAAAAATGTATTATATTTATATTTTTTTACTTTTGTTTTTGTTGTATGATAAATAAAAATAAATAAATATATGCAACCAAGGTCCTTTTTTGTGTTTTAGGGTTTTAGCGCTCAATTAAAGGTCCAGTGTGTAAAATCATGCGGTGGCATCTAGTGGTGAAGTTGCAGAATGCAGCGGACTAAATATTCCTCACCTCACCCTCTTGTTTCAAGCATAAACGAAAAAACTACAGTGGTTGTGAAACTCCTGAGCCACTATTTGGTTTGTCTGTTCTGGGCTACTGTAGATACATTGTGATTTAACATGGCAGATGAAGAAAATGCTAATTCTACCTGAACCAAATAATATACCGAAATATATAATATATATCTATAAAAAGTAAAACCAGAGAAACTGATAATTTTGCAGTGGACTCAACAGTTCCCAACGTGAGCACGCACTTGGCGACGGTAACAAGGAAAAGCTTGCTTTAACAGGCAGAAACATTGCGTTGAGTCAAAGAGAGAGAGGGAGAGTTCTCACTTAAGTCCCTTTTGTGTGTAAGGATTTGCTACTTTTTCTCTCTTATAATATTGTTAATTAAACTTATAGTTTTGCACCTTTGACCGGACAGAACAAGCTATTTGTAAACATCACAAAGAAAGTGCTCATTTAAATATATTTAGCTTATGAGCTCTCGGTTGCACAAGAAAAAGTTTTTTGGGGGGAATTTCAAAGCTGTAAAGTAGAACATCGAAAATATTACACCCGGTATCCAGACTGGATCAGATCACGTCTTAAGTTATCAGTATTAACTAACATATCTAACATTGGTTTTATTTAGATGTGGTAAGGCATTTGCATAATTCACTCTTTGACATGTGTGATATGACACATTTTATTATCAGGACTGTTCAATCAGCTTGTTAGATTTTCAGTAACTAGTAAATACAGAGTCTGCACCTTTTCAGGCAACATGATTATTGTTAGCATGAAAACAGACCTGACATTGTTCACAAAGCCTTTGCTAAAGTAGGTATGCTAATAATTATAATAACCTAACAGATGGCTTGACCTAATTCTGTCACGTGACTTCCACTATATCCTTTACACGTGGGACGAGGTTCTTATGGTCTTATCTTACAGTTTGATTTAAATTCATATATTTCTCAGAAAATTAATTATGTTTTATCATCTTATCATGAATCGTTACCACCTTCACTTCCACAGTTGTGGATTTGTGATGTTCTTTTCTACTCAGTCGCAGTAAGTTAAATCATACTGCTGACTGTAAGTGACTCAGTGTTTTTCAGTTTATCGTCAGCTATGACAACACAGATTTCCATGTATATATTGGAGATGTAGTGTGTATCCTGGCGTGTCGGGTCACTCTCTGTTCCTGCTTCCTTCCTATCTTTCTGCCAGCTAATTTTCATTATGCAAAGCAATTATGCAAATGTGGTCCAGTTCAACTCCTCTATCAGATCTGCTAAAGACACCCACTCACACCACTACAACACAAGTTTCTCTCACACACCAACACACACAGGCTTTGTAATATGACTACCATTTCTGTTGAAGAAGATCAACTACAGTCGTGCTTTGCTTTTATTGACAAAAATATGATATGTAGCAGACATGAAACTTGGAGTGTTTAGTCTGTGCTTATTTTTACAATAGGGGAAATACCACAATGGCCAAAAAGATGATATTACATGTTCATAACTGTATCCTTTTAGAATAGTAGCAGTTCATAAAAATAATAAAGGATTATGCCACAAAAATAAGGACTTGGACTTACCTGCAGTGAGACTTGAGTGCCTAAAGACTTGATGTGAGTTAACCTAAAGGAAACACTAAAGAAAAAAAGAAAAAATACAAGAATACAACATGCAGGCCTCAGGTAGCCATAAAATGTAACAGTTGTAGCAGCAAAATTACAAACATTTAAAGTACTTATTTTCATTTTGATTATGCAGACTGGACTTTGCCCTGAGACTTGATTTGAGACACGTTTTTTGGACAAAACTTGACATTTGACCCATGAAACTTGAAAACAGCTCTGCTACCCAAGAACACATTCAGAGTCAGGTTTTAGGTTTTTGATGTCTATGGAAAAAACTTCCTGTTGAACTGTTTTTCATGATCAAATGACTGTCAAATGTATCATCCTTTGGTTCAGTTTAAAACATGAAACAAGATATGAAAGTGAAACACCTAGAGAAACTAACTCAATGAGATCATTTTCTTATCATTGACTGGAACACGGATAGATGCTCCAGGCAAAGGCCGGCTATTTAAAGTTTTAGTCCTTCAGTCTTCTAGATACTTTACTATACTTACTTTACTTTACTATAGGTTAGCCCACTGGTTCGCAAACCACACGCTAACTCTAAAAGTTCATGGAGGAATTTCTGAAATATGTTTCAAAAATTACATAAATTAATTTAAAAACAAAATATACTACAATAGTTCTGAAACCTGCTGGAATGTAATCTAAAGTAAGGTTTGCATTCCCTGTAATAATTTGTTCCAATATGAGCTTGCTATGTAGTGACATTCATGCACGTAGCATGTGCATACATCCATGATCAGTTAAGAGCTAAAATGTAGCGACAAAATAATAAGCAAGGATGAAATTAATGCACATTTCAATCGTGGCTCCAAATGGGATCCACCAAATTTATTCTGGTTCTTGAACCAGTTCTGTTCAGAATTCAACAGCATTTGGCAATAAATAAACTTTATTACAAATAAACATCTTGAGTAAACTGTTCCTACAATATGGTGATACAGAGCTTAATATTTTTTAAGGTGGTACCAAGCACCAAACTCTGTTGTTGTTAATTGAAGCCAAAGCCACTTCAGGCTGGCAACAGAACGAGTCAGTCTCCATAAGCCCCTATATTAAAATGTCCAACTTCACAGCAGAAATAAACATGTTTACAGCGTGGTACAAAAAACAATTTTGGACTCTAAAACTAATATCCCTGTTCGTGACAACTGGTCTGAGGGTGAATTTTTATAGAAATGACCTGTTCAAATTATAATGAGACTTAAAGTTATGCATAATTAACAGTGTGGCCCCTTTAACTGACAGGTGGGTGTCGTTACAGGTGGCTTCTTTGAGCACTCCAGCTTCATTCAGCCCACCGATGATCCACATCTTTACTGATTTTTAGAGTACGCAGAGCAGAGGCAGGACTGCCAAGATGGTGCCCAGACACCACACTGAGCTTTAAAATGGCTTTCCAGAAACCTGTGGGTGACGTCACGGATACGACACCCATTCTTTAAACTGTCAGTGGGTGGTACATAGTAAAAAGTCTGATACACTGAACACTTGGACAACACAGCACTATGTAAATAAGTTTACGGGGGCAGTTTCTCAGTCTGTAGGGATTTGGCTTGGGGGTCGGAGGGTGGCTTGTTCAAGTTCAGTGGACAGGTAGCTGCACAGGTGCCAGTTCACCTCCTGGGCACTGAAGAGTTGCCCTTGAGCAAGGTACCGAATGCCTACCTGCTCTCAGGGTTCCTCTACGTGGCTGCCCCATCACTCCACATTTGCATCTATAAGCCTGTGTGTGTGTGTGTGTGTGTGTGTGTGTGGGGTGGTGTGTGTGTGTGTGGTTGTATTTCGGGCATATGAAACTTGAGGGAAATGAGCTCACCCAGCTCCAAATTAAAATGCTGTTTATCTGTTATATTAATTTAACAATATAAATGTAATTACACTGCAACCTACTCTGCATAATGAGCCCTGCTTTGAAGTACATTTTAATGATCATACCTATTAAAGTTTATAATGAACCTTTACGCAGATAAAAGAGCAGAGTGCCCCCTCCACTGATGAGTGCAGCACTGTGTTTGCCATTGAAAACACTCAACAGTTGGTTCATCACCAACTCACAGTTGACAACGACGGCTAATGCAGGTCACATGACACATCCGGGCGCGCCCCCGCCGCCCAGCCCTGGACCAATGAACGGCCGGGCGGCATTGCTCGCTCGGGCGTCGTGAGCGCGCAGGCAGCAGGCTTGTATAGCAGTGTGTGCTGAGGTGTGTGTGTCTGTGTGTGTGCTCCTCTCTCTGCCGCCAGTTACCCGCTGTTTGTGATGAGATGTAGTCTCGACACATCCCACGAAGACAGTGTTGTGTTGTTTGTGTCAGACTTCAGCTAGCAGGGTTTTCTTTCTTTTTCTTTCCCCCCCCCCCGGACAGATGAGCTCTCTATTGTCCGTCATTTTGGCTGCATGAGCCGCTTGTGGAGGACTGACAGGCGGCTTTTTGTGTGTGGCATGTGATACAGACAAGAGACTGAGGCGTGTTCATGTTTCACGGATGTTACCAGGAGAAGAACAAGAGAGAAGCAGAAGAAGAAGGAGGAGAAGAAGAAGAGGGGGCTTTTCTGTCATTTTCTGCCGCCTGTGTGTGACTTTATCACCGCTAGGGTTCAGCAGGACATGACGGAGGAGGGCTGCCGGTGGATTTATGGGGCTCTTCCTAGCTGTTGAATGGCAAACACTCAGAGAAGATGAACAATGACCGTGGAGCTTTTCTAGTTTCCTTTGGATGCTCTTATTTTGTTTAAAAAAAACAACGTTTTGCATGCATTTAAATTGTATGTGAGTGAGAGCTAACAGCGTTAAAGGGAGCTTCAATTCAGGCGCGGCCACCAGGCAAGCCAACAATGCGGATTACCTCCTGACTGTTTGCCTTTGTGTCAATACAGACTGTTTGTATAAAGTTGAGATAACACTTACAGGTCAAATAGACGGTCCTCTCCCCACATTTAGTGTTTTATTTTATTGTCTTGTGGGGGGAAAGAAAGAAGAGGACACGTTGAAGTTGAATCCCACATGTGCACAGGTTGTCTGTGACACTACAAACAAACAGGAGCAACAGGGACAACCATGGCGAACGACTCCATACAAGTAAGTGGGTGATGTTGGATGTCCTGCAGACCTGCACGCATGCTCTAATTTAATTTGTCTGTGTTGACCTTTTGTCTTGAGCAGGATCCTGGGTGGTCCTCTGGCTCTTTCTCTTCCAAACACACATTTTAAACCAGTGGTCTCCAACATGTTTTTTTCCACTCCCTTAAAAAAAAAGTAATATCTATCTGTTAGCCCTCATCTCATGGCCTCAAGTATGAGTTTTCCTCCTTTTTAGATTTAAATATTTTCACAGGCTGAAGAGGTTAAAGAGTATCTGCAATGACCTTTTCTGCCCCCTTAATAAGTTGCCCTAATGTTAATGCATTTTGGGCGTGGGTGGGTGAAATATTCCTGATTTGCTGGAGGTGGAGCGGTGGGCTCCCTGGAGGCTTCTCATGGATGTTTTAGTGGCCACGAGACCCCGCTGTGAGGAACCACCAACCACTCACTTGAATTGGAAATGGATAGTTTGTCTCTTGTGAATAATGTATGATGGGACACTTTCTGGTTTTGGAGAGGTGTCCTGTTGGTGTTGTACTGCATTGTGTTTGCCTTAATGTCTCACTCTGGCTGTGTGTGTGCGCGTGTGTGTGTGGATACAGGGAGTAAAGGCAGGTGCACGCAGGCACAATAGTGGTGTTTGTTATAAAACAACACACATTACACACACCATCCCTAATTCCCCGTAGGCATTTACTCGTTCATGAAAGCTTTAGCAAGCAGGAAGGCTGCTTACTTAGCATTTCACTGGGAATAGTTGTGCGCTGAGGTAAAATGCCCACAGTTTCGTGATGTAGCATGCAGGCAATAGGTTATTTCATCTTTTCCTTTCTCTTAAGAGTCACTAATCTTAGAGCCACACTATCATTTAAAGGGCGTGAGGGGAAATGAGGAGGCAGATGAGCATTATGAGCTTCATACCAGTGAACTTAGTGAGCCTTTGTCCCAGTATAGCTCGACACACAGTGACATTTAAGTCTGAGCATGTGTCATGTATCAGTTGACGTGCAAGTGTGGAGTTGGATACAGTTCACAAATACAGGTGCGAGTGGCGTCATGCAGGTGTGCATGCCTCACCTTTTTGTTCTGTGATCATATATTCTTGTTTGCACTTTAGGTACTTTGTTGTCCTTCATTTGAGAATAAGTACAGACAGTGAAACAGGAGAAAATTTAGCACTGATGTCCTGACAATTAGAAGTAGCCAAGTGAAGAACAGGTGCATGTGGAAATGCACAAGTAAGGACAATAGTGGGTATTAAGCTAAGTACGAACATACGAGCTATAACGGGCTGGTTGCAAAGAGAGCTGGCTGAAGATTTCACATTCATGCCACCAGTGTTCCTCTTAGTGTGTGCGTGTCGTTAAATGCTGACTAAACACTCAACAGTCCTTGTTTGCACACTTCTCTTCCATCAACCATTTCACCCATATTTTCCTCCATTACACTGCATGAGTGACGCATGCTGTTTGTCTGTTTTGATACAGACACACATAAGGATTCATGTTCTCTTTATTTGTCTTCTTTTTTCTGAATTAGAGGAGGTTGCCTGGTGATATAACTTGTCTACCTGTTTCTCAGTCTGCTGTTCACTGTTGTTATTCAGTATGCACTCCTTTCCGATTATCAAGACTAAAAAATTGTTTTCATTTTTGGTGGAAATCACTAGTAGTAAGTATTTGTCCTCAGGTCTGTTCAGAGCTGTAGTCCAGTATGAAATTCAACATTTTAAAGCTGAAATCACAAGTTAATGGACAGAACAGTCGACCATCAGAAAATGTTGATAATTTTGTTGAAGTCATTTACAAGCAGTTGTAGCTCGTAGCTTAGTTGTAGCCTGATAACATTTGTCTTTGACATGTCTGTACACTTTTCACTGATGGCTCCTTTATCGTTTTTTTTCCTCTTTAATTTCCTTCAGGAAATCATGAACTCCAGCATGTGTAGGTAGTAAAATGAGCCACAGTCTGTTTTTAATTATGCTGCTTAAGAGCAACATGTTATCTGTCTGCTTTAGAAAACTTTGTGCTAGGTTTAGTTTACCACTACAACCTATAATAACCGTTTCTATCTTTGATGCCTTACTGTTACCAGGCCAGACATCTTCTTACAAATCAGATGTTAAAGTGCTTTGACACTGTCAGAAATCATTCATAATAGAAACAAACAGGGCTGGAAAATCTGTGCCCAACAGATGCAGCTAACTTTGGCCATGCCTCATTAGTTTTCCTGCTCCAATGACCAGCTCGGTAGGTACAACATTGATTTGAAAGTTGTATATTTGAATCAACTACTCAATGAGGGTGAAGCCTGACTAACATTGTCAGGCATCACACATGGAGCTAGATGATTTTTATTTATTTATTTTTCCTGCAGCTCAGAAGAGTGATGTATTATTCCTAAAAGCACTGCTGGACATTGGTCAACAGCAGACAAACTGTAGTATCAAGGTGCTTTAAACCTGCTCTGACATTTCATGTTTTTCCATAAGAGCATCAGCTTCTGTTTGTTTTGGGCAATGCTAAGGAGGATTAAATGAGCAAAGGCATCTTTTAAACCATGAATTAAATTTTGCTATTTGGCTGTGAATCAAGTTGTGAAATTTCAGTGTGTCAAGTCTTGCCTTGAGTTACAAACTCAAAAGGTGGAATCAGTCTCTTTGTAGCTCGTCCTAATATTTTGTGTATTACTCTTTAGAAACAAGAACAACTGGGACGCCTACATGTCTCCTTTGATATGTTTTAAAGACTACAGATGTAGATTAATGCTTCGAAAGGAGTGTTTTCCAGATTCTTAAGCGGACTAGGTGTGGGTAGAGATTAAATTACCTAACTATTGGTACATTTTCACAGACTTAACAGCATGGTCAAGAACAGCCTTCTTTAACATTTTCAAGCAGGATACGAGACTGCTCAATGGGACTGTAGCTGAGATATTATTTTGAGTTTGTTTTTAAGCACGACCAAACGGCTGGCAGTCCAATCAGAGATTCAGTGTGTAATGCTAGCATTGGCTGATGTAGCATCGAGCTAATAGCCTCAAGCAGAGATGAGCAGCGAGTTACAGAAGTCCGGTAAACTCCGGTTTCTAACTCCACACCCTCAGATTTTATTCATTTCCCACTTGTAGTCTTAAGTAACATCAACTGAGGCAGTTTATCATATTTTGCCCAGCTCCCTATTTAGCTATAAAAGGCTTTGTACAACTTTTGTAACATATGCAGCGGCAAACCTATAAACACACTTTGATGTGTAAAATCGGTTGAGTTCTCTTTAAGTTTCCATTATTGTAGCATGAGGCAGGCAGTGGAGCTCTGCACCCTTCCCATGGCATGCAATTTGTTTGCCCCCACAGGAAGACGATATTAAACAGCCCCCAATAGAAGTATGAACCCAACTGCGTCACACTTCCTCATAAAGGTTGGAGGGGAGACAGGAACGGAATAGAGAGGGGGGAATGTGTCACTTTTCTGTACAGTATACTGAGAAATCTGTGGGGGATTTTGCTTGTGTGGCATGTTTTGCACCGTGTCTTGCTCAGTGGAAAAACCCAGACAAATGAGACACACTCCAGTGGCTCCACAAAATGTGCTTGAGAACAAATGTTCATGTTCACAAACACAGATGCAACAACTGAAACACACAGATACATAGTCAGACACTCCAGGGAATGCATAGGAGTGCTTCCCATAAGCCTTACCATGACGTAAGGAGACAGCTATGTGCACAAAGTAGGCTTTTCTCAGCGCTGCCCTGTGGCCATGTAGGCAGACAGAATCCACAATAATGCATCAAGGAACAGCCGAGGAACTGGAGAGAGAGCTAACATTAATTTTCATCTCAGTTTTACAGAAACAATGTGGTCTAACAGGACTGTGTGCTTCTCATCATGTGATACAATCTCTCCTATGAATAATGTTTTACCCTTTTAACACATGATCAAAACCTCATACTGGCTCCACTGACTGACTGCTTTTATGTTGGCTGACCCTCAAGGAAATTATAGCATCACAGAGCAGTTACCAATACTGTGTGCAATGGTTTCTTAAAGCTGCTGAACATATAGAGAAACTTACCAGCTGAGTCATCTATTGAAACCAGTTGGAGGCTAAATATATAGTGCCTTGCAAAAGTATTCAGCCCTTGGCATTTTTTTGTTGTTTTGTTGCCTCACAACCGGGAATTAACATGGATTGTTTTGAGAATTTGCGTCATTTAATTTACAGAACATGCTCACAACTTTGAAGATGTATTATTATTATTATTATTATTATTATTATTAAATAACAGAAAAAGTCAATGTGCATAGCTGTTCACCCTCCTTAAGTCAATACTTTGTAGATCCATCTTTTGCGGCAATCACAGCTCCAAGTCGCTTTGGGTAAATCTCTATGAGCTTGCCACATCTTAACACTGGGATTTTTGCCCATTCCTCCTTGCAAAACTGCTCCAGCTCCTTTTTAAGTTGGATGGTTTGCGTTTGTGAACAGCAATCTTTAAGTCTGACCACAGATTTTCTTTTGGATTGAGGTCTGGGCTTTGACTAGGCCATTCCAACACATTTACACGTTTCCCTTTGAACCACTCAAGTGTTGCTTTAGCAGTGTGTTTGGAGTCATTATCCTGCTTGAAGGTGAATCTCCATCATAGCCTCAAATCACGCATCATAGCGTTTTCTTTGGTAGCCAAAAAGTTAAATTTTAGTCTCATCAGACCAGAGCACCTTCCTCCATACATTTTGGGAGTCTCCCACATGCCTTTTCGCAAACTCAAAACGTGCCATTTTGTGTTTTGCTGAAAGTAATGGCTTTTTTTCTGGCCACTCTGCCATAAATCCCAACTCTGTGGAGTGTACGGCTTATTGTTGTCCTATGTACAGATACTCCAGTCTCTGGTGTGGAACTCTGCAGTGCTTCCAGGGTTACCTTAGGTCTCTGTTTTGCCTCTCTGATTAATGCCCTCCTTGCCCGGTCTGTGAGTTTTGGTGGGCAGCCATCTCTTGGCAGGTTTGCTGTTGTGCCATGTTCTTTCCATTTGGTTATGTTACATTCGATGGTGCTACTGGGGATCATCAAAGATTATTATTATTTTTTTTATAACCTTAACCTGACTTGTACTTCTCAACAACATTGTCCCTTACTTGTTTGGAGAGTTCTTTGGTCTTCATGGCAGTGTTGGGTTAGTGGTGCCTCTTGCTTAGATGTTGCAGCCTCTGGGGCCTTTCAAAAAAGGTGTGTATATGTACTGACAGAGCATGTGACACTTAGATTGCACACAGGTGGACATCATTTCACTAATTATGTGACTTCTTAAGGTAATTGGTTGCACCAGAGCTTTTTATGGGCCTCCATAACAAAGGGGGTGAATACATATGCACATGCCAATTTTCATTTTTTTATTTCTAAAAATGTTGTAAAAAATTGTTTGTACTTAGACTATTGTGTTCTGATCCATCACATAAAATTCAGATTACAAAAACATTGAACTAAAGGCTGTAATGTAACAAAATAGGTAAAAAGCCAAAGGGGGTGAATACTTTTGCAAGGCACTGTAGTTATTATAGCCGTGTTCTCACTGCTGTCTACTATTCTGGGAGGTAGCATGATTGTGTCTGTCAAAATCCCTCAAAAATATGTGTTTAATTCTCATGCGATGATGACCAAAAAGGCTCTCCACATAGCCTCTGCTGTAGGAGCAATCTATGTTGCATCTAGTCATTGGACACAGTTAGACTTCTGTCCTCTGATGGGCTCTATTTTTTTGTCTCCATATGGTGCCCACATTGCGTTCTTTACAGACATCTGTGTCCCAATAAGTCAGCCAGTTAGTCAGTATTCATGGGCTGAAAGGAAAAATCTGTGTCCATGTCATGGATTTGTTTGTTTCAAGTTCAAGCTTGTTCTTCAAACTATAAAAAAGTGTATGCAACTTGTAGTTTCTTTAAAGTGGGTGAACGTCCAACCAAAACACAAAGTTAATATTCAATTGCAACATTTGTTAGAAGTCCTTAAACTTGCAGTTTTGACCATTAGGTGCAGCGGAAATTGAATATATCCTCATCTTTTAAGTTGATATGATGAACCTGTTGTCAAACAGTTGCTTATTTACACATCTACCAGTTACAGAGCAACACTGTCATTAATTTGGATTCATGTTTACAACCATTTGTTTAATATATCATGTTATCTCTGTTTTTGGTGTCTAGCAACTCCCAAGGGAACTATCTGGCTCGTTACCGGCTAAATTCTCTGCTAGATTCACCAGCTAGTCACTAAGTGTGTCAGTCTTTTTCACAGGAAACAGCTGCCTGCTGCAGCGAGATGACACTGTGAGAGCAGTGAGAGGGAACCAAAATAGTAAAGTTGTGACTGCTGAACAATGAGCTGAAACTATAGCTATAAACCCCCGTAAAGCTGAGGGAAGCTGCACATTCAGGTTATAATTCTGTGTTTGTCTATCACTACTTGCATATTGTCACATTGTTTTAACATATTTAGACACGTATTGAGCATTTAGAACATTCATGTTGTTCGGGACACACGTATGATCACGATATGATCAAAACCTCCTAAAAAGCTTCTGAAGGATTGTTTTCCCAACCACACAACTTGGTGGTTTATAGTTCCACCTTTCTCATCCTGTAAACTAGTGATGTTCAAACATTTTCTTGATGCTTTCCGAAGAACGCTGCTGTAGCTGGGTCATTGCTGCTTTGATGGGAGCACTACACATGTGGGTAAGGCTTTGCTAGGGCCCGAGGGTGGAGGCTCGAGGGAAGGGGAGGTCTAAAGGGCATTATGCTGATGATGAGGCTCTACAGCCACAGCAGTACAATAGATTGTATTGTCGGACACCAGCAGCCCAGATTGCATTCAGTTCACTGTTAGTTCATATTCTTCATCCTGGCTGGAGCATATTAGTGACCACACCCTCATCAACCAACCAACCAACCCTCCCAGCTGACCACCCTCAGGCTATCAGTTTGATATATTAATTGTGGTTAATGGTATTTGGATTGAAAACTAGAGCCCCTCCTGTATTTAAACTGTGTTTGTGATTCATATTTGGCCCCAGCAGCTGTTGTAAGCTGATGTTTCTCTTCATGGATTTTGCCCTGTTTTTTTTTTTTGTCTCTCATTCACATCCTGCATAGCCTCTGTGCAAACAGCCATTAATTCTCATGACCTCATAGCTATGTACCCCTGCATTCCAGCGTCAGATGGACCCCTCCTTCTCCCTAGACACATGCACTCATAGAGTTCAGCGAATACTGAGCTCACACACACTGTCATGACATCACCTATCACCCTCGCCAGTGAACCCCACCGGCTTTCTGTGAGAGCACTTGGAGGGCTGGAAAAAGGCAGGAGTGGTCATGAGGATGTGCAGGAGCAATTAGGTCAGGGTGGGTCACTCCACTCTGTTTTACACCCGACAAAGCTGAATAGATCACAGGTCCAGAGGTTGTTTCCTCTTGTCTGTGTCAGTCCAAATTTGGGACCGCCCCCATGTTTTAATCTTTTGATGTTTCATTATGTAATGACAATAATTCCTCACTTACCCTCTCACATGGGCCCGGGCTGGGCCTGTCAACACCAGCAGCCTTGTGCTCTGACATACCTTGACCCATGACCCCTCCTCATTATGGGAAGAGCCCCTGGGTTCATTCATCGATCCCAGCCATATCGCTCAGTGTGGTCGTGCTGTTTAAACAGCCGCTCGGCTTGGTTAACTTTTGGAGCTGTGTTTAAAAGTATAGAAAAGGGTGTCAATAGTGTAGCTATGATGTTCTAGCTTCAGACTTTGCACTTAAAGTCCATGACAAGTCTAGGAAAGAACTCATTTATTGCTCTTCCAGTGAATCTCCCAGTTTGACCAGCAAATAAACAAAATTGTTTGGTTTGCCACAAAATACTGTGCACGCAAAACCCAACATGGAGCTGTCAATTGCATCCAGTTCTCGCATTAAAAGGTCAAATGTTTTTTTTAGTAGAAATAAATCAACAGACGGCATCACAATGTTATCTCTGGGATGGGAAAATGTTCTCCCCTAATAGGACAAGTTATTTGGGGATGTATAAACTGACGCAATATGACAGCTATGGTGATGAAGATTACTGGAGAAATAATCAGGAAACAGTCTGTTTTGAGAGGGACTAGTATTAAATATGTGTATTTACATCTGCACTCCATTATTATTGATTTAATAGCCTGTGTTTATGAACAGTATGTGCAGGATGTGTCCAATAAACAGTTCAAACTTAAATTCAGGCTTTAATTGTCAGCTACCTCCCACTCTGCCAACCCTTAAGTGTACAATGTTCTCATCCCTTTGCACACATTATGGTGATTCAAGCGTGGTGATTTCCCCCACAGCGGGGTGCCGGCTGGTAAACAGTCCCTGAACAAAACGATATTGGCCAACTTAATGGGATAAACTAGGCATGGTTCCCTAGAGCTCCCACCACAACTAGAAAGAAAAGTGCTGATTTGTGTAAGCCTCGTTAGGCAGTAGGATCCCTCCATATTAAAGTTTGGCCCATTAAAATGACTTTATCTGACCATGTTAGGAATACTTTACCAACTAGTCAGACACCAGTCCACTACTGGTTTATCCTGAATTTGGTTGTTAAACATAATTTCAGGGTTGTCTTCTGCTTTAAAAGATAACTTTACAGCCTGTAGTCCCTTTGGTTAGCATTGCCAGCAGAGAAAAAGTTTAGTTTGTTGCCTGTTTGCCATGTCACCATGGATTCAGGGTGTTTTTTTGTTTTTTTTCTCTTGCAGAGTACAAGGATGGTTGCCAAGACTAGTCTCTAAATAATAACGTCTCTCCGTTCCCAGGTCAATCCCTCAGTCATTGTCAGTTTTACCCCAGAAAGCCCCTTGGTGGACTGGCCAGATTCAGCATGATTTGACACAAACATGCGGTCTTAAACTAAACAAAAGGTTTGGGGAAAGTCTGTAGAGTTAATTGATGTTCTACAATTTTTCATCTTAAAAAGATGACATAATGATGGCGGATTTTCCCAATGCCATATCGTGGGCTCAAAGAATTTTCTGTCAGATTTAAAAATTCTGTCCACCATTTTGAACCGTCATTTTTGTCTAGAAGCTCAGAACAGACAAACTAAAACTGATCTATGTTTAGATATGGCCTTTTGCTTTTTATGTGAATTTCGCAGGCAGAGTTTTTCATACATGTTTGGAAGGAGAGTAACATTAAATCCTACTCTAGAAATCTAGCTGATAGTTTTCAGACATGACAAGGCCGGCATACGACAATAGTGATCTATCTGCACAAAGCTCTCTCTACTGCAGCTCTCGTCCACCTGCTTCTCTACCTTGTCACATTTTTCTGCTCTTTCAGCTTCTGTTTGAGTCGACTCTCTCCGTATGAGCTCCGCTATCTTGTGGGCCATTTTATGTGATGCTGCTGGAGTTATTTGCAGCAGAGGACTGTAAATCAGTGAGAGCGTAGCCCTCTTATTCACACAGAGGGACAAGCATACAGAAAATGTTGGTAACATGAAAAGTGCTTACAATGGCCCAAATGTTGTTACCAGGGGCAACTGGGCAATTTCTCCCGTCAGCACAGCAGTCCTCATCCGCTGCTGTCGCTGAATGATTGGCAGTTTTTTGCTGGCTGATCTTGAACAGCGAGCTCGCAGTGATGGTGTGTTGGAGAGAGTTTTACACCAACACCAACACTTGCCAGACATTGTAGCGCTGTGGTACATTAGTGTTAAAGATGCTGCCGCTACATTTCATCACTCTTATTTCAGTGTGGTTTGCCGTACTCCCACTGGTGTGTGAGAGGCCTCTTTACATTTCTAAAGAAACATTTTCTGGCCTCTGTTGTGAAGCCTGACCAAACTCCCTCTGGTGAATGGTTCTGTACCAGCAACAGTCGAGAGTGTAAAGTGATCTACCATGTTGCCCTTCTGTTATCTTACCCCCCTCTTCTCTCTCTTCTACCATCTCCCACTATCTATCTCTTCCTCCCTCCCTCCTCACTGTCCAGGCTACGCACCAGCTGCTCTCCTCCTTTCCCTCTACAGCCCTCCCTCTTGTTTTCCCGTTTGGGTATGGTCGGACCTCAGGAGCTGTCCTCCACGGGGGATAATTAGAAGGAGAAGTTGAATGTTATTGCTCTTAACCAACCATTTGCACGCTAAACATGGTTACCTTACTGAATTAGTTATTACTGTTTGTATCCTGCCGTTGATGAAGATATATTCTGTGTATTTACACCATCATACATGTTGGAGATTGTGTCTACAAATGAGTACAGTAGATTACTGTATGATTGTTTAAGTAAATAAATGCATGTGTATTTGTTTTGACTGAGTGAAGTAGACATTTTCTCACATGATTTGGATAAAATCTTCCAGTACAGACCGTCTTTGTCACAGTTGACATCTGTGTGTGTTTTTGTGTGTTTTTGTGCGTCATACACATAGGGTGTGACTTAAGAGATATAAATAGGCTATGAGAGTTATTAAAGGCTCCTCGTAAACAATCCCTCCCATTCGAATGGGTTGGAGATCGAGTTACACCGATAACATTTGGCCCACTGGGAGGTCTCTGAGCGCAGGCTGAAAGCACAGGCCTGGATGGATGGTTGGGTGGTTGGGTAGCTAGGTGGAGTCGCAGTCAAATCACGGTAAACTTACAAAGTGCAAGAACAGGCATATGGGTCACCCGATTTAAATGTCAGTGTATCAAAATGATAGAGGAATTAAATATGGCAGTATTTATCCATGTCCAACTATTTTTAGGGGCACTGCATTGATTTTAGGTATACTGCTGCATATGTGAAACGGGTTGTTTATGGTCTTTTGTCCCTCCAAGGGAACCAGTGTAAGACTGTTAAATTACCTCAAGTGATGTCACTCAGCGTCAGTTGGAGCTAAAAACTACGAGCTTACCATGACAGTAGCCTGCTCCTTAGCTGCTACTGAACTATTGTGGTTGAGTTGCATTGTGAGTAATGTCAGCGCCAGGTTTTAACAAGAAAAAAGAATGTGTGGAATAAATTAAGATGACATCTCCTGTTGTACTGCATCAGATGCATTAGATCCTTTTTTTTCTTCAAATCCAGATGATACTGACTCAAGTCTTTTCACAAATGCAGCAATACTCCCGTAGACGTGTGACCAGACTTTGATGTTTACAGTTGATGCATTTCCTATTCCTGTTTTTGTAAGGTAGAAACTTCCGATGGTAACTTCTTGTCAAACGCAATTCATTTTTGCAGACTTTTCCATGTCGAGACAGTGCTGCAAAAACAAATTAAGCCACGCTCGTCTGAACGGCACAGCGCCGCGTTATGGTTTCATCGTGCACTCTAACTGCCTCACAGTGTAAATAAATAAGTGACATGAAGCCATATCAAGAACACACAGACTTGTTCTTGTGTTTGTCTTGAGTTTACCATCATTGTTACTTTGTGTCTGAGAGTTGTCTTCTTTGTAGCCTGAGCTCCCAGAACATGGGTCACTTCAGTTATTTAACGCTCATTCAGTATGGCATCCGGCTTTGCCTTCATTCGGCTCCTGCTCTTTTAAATGTCGGCAAGCCTGAACGCAGAGGGAGTGCTGGGCAAATAGATAGCTGAGGACAAGGAGGAGTCAGGTGTTTCCTGCTGTGTTACCTGGAGGCTGTGCTGTCATAGAAACAGCTGGTAATAGGATGAGGTCATAGTTTTGTTACGTAATGATTTACACACACACACACACACACACACACACACACACACACACACACACACACACACAAGAAATAAGAAATTGTATGTACAAAGTCCAGCGTTAGTCAATGAGGCATTTAGTATTCATGTATAAAATGTGAAAAGGGACAAAGACAGAGCGTTCTCCTCATTACTGACACTCCTCCTTTTCATCTCTTTCTCTCAGAGGGAGTGATGAGACAGCAGGGAAGAGGAGAAGAGAGACAGACACAGACGTTCTCCTCATTAGTGAACTCTCAGAGGACAATTAACTAAGCGTAGGCTCTAAAATTATATTTGGCTGTGTAATTATAGGTTGGACTGAAATGCCTTTTCCCTTCCCACTTGATTAAACTGTTGCTTACATTAAGCTGTGGTTACTCAATCAAGCCAAGACCTTTCCATTATCCCCCAAATACTTTATATAACCTGATTCAAAGCCACCCAAAAAAAACTCAGCTTTCAATTCAGTTAGATGGCTTCTGCTTCACGTTATCAGATAACTGTTTTATCGATTGTCTTAAGTGATGTGTCGCTCTCATCCCCAATGCCACTCTGCACTTGGCTCCTAAAAATATGACTTTATTTATAAGCCAAACCTTTACGTTATTGTCTATAACTAAGCTTGAGCCTGTAAGTGCTTTCAACAATATTAAACATGGGAATGTCGACAGATTTAGCAGATTAAACTAAAATTATGTAACTGTTTAAACTTAATATGAAAACAGCTGTTTGTCTAGATGACAGATGTCGAATTATGTTACCTTGATAGACAAATCTGACAGATTAAAAAAAAAATAATAATAATTGAATTGATTCACTCATTGCCCTGCCAACTGGCATTACATTTCTAGGCCATTCAGTTAATAGCTAGCATCTATTTGCTACCTACCTAAGATACAAAATATATTTTAAATGCCACTTTAAACCTACCCACATCTGAAGACATAACGTATAGAAATTCTCACAATGTAAACTCACATTTGAGAGAGACTTATGAGTCGGTGCAGACATGTTCCTTTTGTTACATAATGAAAAGTTGTAATCCAGAGTCTGTAATGTCCCTCCAACAGCGACCACATAATTACTTCCAGTGAACTGAACTTGTCTCTACAGGTCCTGTAAACACACACAGCCGCAGACCTGCTGCACTGGTCTCTGCTGCCACACCTGAGTCCAACTGTTCAAACCGTTAAAGCACACACACACACACACACACACACACACACACACACACACGCACGCTGAAGGCAGTGAAGCCCCAGGGTGCTTTGTGGCACATTGATATGCACTTCCACGCTCTGTCTTTCTCTGTTAGATTCAGTCTCCCCTGGGTGCTCTCAAAACACAAATATGATGTACTCATAGCCAGTTTCTGCTTCTCTACCCACATGCCCTCTCTCACACACTGTGGCAAACACACACTTTGTAATTGTCACGTGTGACTTGCTCGCAGTCAGCAGTTAGTCATGGCTCAGCTGAACCACATAATAACAAGTAACACACGGACAACCAGTTTTCTGATTAATAACGACTTAATAATCTTAATGACGTTTTCTATTCTGGAGTCTGGAATCTTTTGTACTTTTGTTTGTTGCTTCTATTTGGGTTTTTATTAATTTAATTATGTGAGGTATGGCAGCACCAGTCCTATAGTAATATGTATTAGTAAACTTGTGTGATTTATTATCAGCTCAACAGTTTTCTTTGCAGCTACTTTCTATTGAAGACCTGGTCCCAGTGTAATATGTTTACAGTGTGTATCTGTGGACAAATCAAAATCATTTCCAAAAAATGGGATGTTCATGTGCAAGGATTTGTAAAATATTTAAACCAGCAGCTTGGCTCTGGAGGTGGGGAAGTTAGTCGGGCCACCACTTTAGTCCAGACATTCGTTGTCCATCGAGGAGGAATCCTAACGGTCATCATCATAGAAAAATGTAACATTGTCCAATACTGTGGTTTATGATCTAATACCTGCAAAAAACTAAATTGCATTCCCAGTTCTGGCTCTGCTATACTTTTATTTCTAGCGGCAATTAGCAAATTTGATCATGCTAAAACAGTAAGCTAAGCTGACGAACATTACACCTGCTAAACATCAGTACATTAGTGTCGTCATTGTGGCCATTCTCAGCCTCACAGAGCCACTGACATGGCTGAATCTTGCCTTATCATTCAGAACCATTGCTACTTCCTGTCAGTCCCACACTGACACTCTCGAGAAAAGATAAACAGGCAGCATGTGACACTGTACAAGAAACCCTCCTCCGCCCACAGGAACTGCTGCAAGCTATAGATCAAGCAGGGGTTGTACATCAGGACATCATTCGGCCCTGTGTTTGAAGTGTTTATCTCCTCACCTAAACTTTTACACACACACATGGGAGTTGCGTTCATTTATTAACTGATTTAATCTCTTTTATTCATTTTATGCTTCTGCTGTCATTCTGCACTTTGTTCTAATTTTCAAATCTCCATTTTAGGATGAATAATGTAACAAGTGCACACACTGGAAACACTGACCTTAAACTTCATGTCTAGCTGAATATCCAACACAAATGCCTCTTTCATATCGCTTTTTAACAAATCTGTGAACCCCTGGCCTCCCTCTTTTCCCCCTCCTTCCTCTTTCTCCCTTGTTGCCTCCCTGGCTATCGAACTCATTCCTTCTTTTCAGTGTCACTTTCTTTTTTTTAACTGTGGAGGTGTAGGATGTCTGAAGGCATAAGTCAGAAGTGTGTTTTTCTTTTCTTTTTCTTTCTTAAAAAAACCCAAAAACAAACAATATTGTAGTTGTGATAATGAATTGCATGATGCATGTCGCACTAGAAGGTCTCCAAATTTGGTCAAAAACATATCTGGGTGCAGTGAGAAAAGACAACTCCTGAATTGGAGATTGATGTTGAAGGGATTCAGCATGCAGCGTCGTATTGTGTGTGTTAGCCTAGTTTACAGCAGTAAGACTCTGCCAAACGTGCTCTCAATGAACTCTTCTCTCTCATCCTCCTCCTTCCCCTCATGTGTCGTCTGATGTCTGTGTGTTTGGCAGTGAGTCTGGCCTCCCAGCATGCTCTCACATGCTCTTTTATCCATCAGTCGCCTCTGGCAGTGTGGGGCGACCACCCTCCCTTTCTCCTCCACCTGTTTCTTTATCACTTTTTGGCTGACCATTTCTCTCTCTCTCGCTCTCTCTCTCCACCTCCCCCACCTCCTTCTCCTCTCCTCCTCCTCTCCTCCCTCTCTCTGGATGTCCTCCTCCTTCAGTCGGCCTCTCTGCTCAGAGGCTTTCTTGGCCTTTGTCTGTCTCGTGGGGAAGGGTGGTGTCTGTCTCTCTTCTCCTCTTCCCTGCTGTCTCATCACTCCCTCTGAGAGAAAGAGATGAAAAGGAGGAGTGTCAGAAAGGGAACCAAGGCGCCACGAAACTAAATGGCCAACCCCCCCCCTCCAAAGGCTGTTTTAGTATCGTCAGTGGGGGGAGCAAACTGAGTTTTGTAATTGTATAGTACAATCATCTTGACCTACATTTTCTTGACATGCTATATTACATCGGTGACTCATGTATGACATAAATTATAGTCATAATATACATTATTTTAGCTTTACACATAACTTACAGTATATACTAAGTTGTTGTGTCTTACTCTTAGTCTTTGTAAATGTTTATATATATTTGCGTTTGAAACTGTTTCTGACATTTCACAATCACAATAATCAATCATGATAATTGAGAAAATAATCAGCTGAACAATAGATGATGGAAAATCCAGACTAACAGTGTCAGTCATTGGTGACAGGAACTGCAGTGTGAGGCGAGTTAGAGCAGCAAGTCAATAAGATAAGATAATGAAAACACTTCAGTGTAAAAATAAGTGGTTTTCCTTCATATAAAGTATCCTGTTATATCAGTTACTATCCCATGTCTTCTATTAATAAGTCGCCCTCAGGATAGTGACTCGACTGGACATACACTGATAGCACATTTAGTGGCTGATTTCTCTTTTTTTCTCCTTCATATTGCTGTAGGTTTTCAAAACACAAACTGAACTTTAGTTCATTTGCCGGAGCAAACTCTTTTCTTTGTGTGAAGCACATTTATTGTGCGCGGCTTCACAGAGCAGCTAGCATGACTGTAGACTAGTTATTAAAACACATGCATCTCTGAAGATTTGAGGTTTTCACTCGGCAGACACTCTTGCTTTAAATAGCTTCAGTCTCATCCATGTGGTATTTAACCCAAGATAAATCAGTGCAGTTTGATTAGATGGAGACATGGTGTAGGAGGTGCAGTGAAACAACTTGAGCCCAGTGAGTTTATGGTTTTAGTGCCTCTCTTGGTTTACCTTTCCCTTCATCCCTCCCTCTCCCTCTTTTTTTCCCGGCTTTCCTGCCAGGTTGGATGTTGTCACCACTCAGGCGTCTCAGGAATGCCTCCAGATGTTTTCTTTATATGACTCAGCCACACACACACACACACACAAACACAGAGTCTCTTGGACACATTTCCTTTCTTGTGCACATAAACGGCGTGAAGTGAACATTGTTTTGACTTCAGGTGGAAGTCTGTATCCAACACTCAAATCTCTTTGCAGTGAATAGATCCAGAAACAGCTCACGTCGCTTTCTGTTCATGCTTCATGCTTTTTCATAAGGAGTGACAAATCCAAACTGACATCAGATCCGTGCTTCACAGCAAATCAGCCATGCAGACCCATTTCTTTCTCTTTATTTTAGAGTCACACACACACACACACACACACACAGAGTAAAATCCAGTGATATCAGTGATGTTCGTGCAGCTCTGTAGTGCTGCCTTTCCATGAAGCTCATCTAGGCAGATACCCCGGACCTGTCAGAGCAATTACATCTCTACTTGGGCTGCTTTCACATTCATATATTCTAATAACACACATGAAGTTCATGCAAACTTCTTACAGAAGTACAGCACCAGAATTTTTCTTTTCTTTTTTTATCTTGATTAATATCTATCATTATTATTGGCATCAACATCTTTAGAACTAAACTCAGTTACTCAACCACTAAACCATGAACTTTACATGATTACTCATTATCTCACATTTCAATCTGCACGCTGTTAGCTTGCAAGAGTTCCTCAGCAAAAGGGGTTGATGTGCTGAAAAGACTTCGGTGGTTTCAGTTCCTGATCTATACTGTAGATATAAACACACTTCTGTTTTTTTTTTTGTCTGTTTGTTTTTTTAAAGTGATACAGCAATGTGTCTTCTTTGTTGCCATCATATACCAGAAACATTTGTAATCATTTTGGATTGTTTAATTTTCAGAAATATTACTTTGGATTAGATTTAACGGGAAGAATTAACCTGACAACCTGAATGAAACCCAAGTCAAGCTCAGTCTGTAGGCACGCACCGTTGCACGGTTAGTTGTTGAGGCACATCTTAAGACCATTTTAGAATATGAACTCTTGTTCATGTAAAGGTTGAGTGCACTTATTGTAAATCACTTTAAGTTTTATGTAATGTGTTATTTACACTTAAGGTGTAAAAAGGCTGCTGCTGCTTCCCACTGTCCATCTGTAAGTGAACAACACCATATGGAAGCTTGTATTACTACTTAGATTTGATTAACACTTGCACACATACACATCAGACTACATATACATACATATTATGGATGCAAGTGAAGATTACTTGTTGTAATACATATATTAAAAAACTACTAAATACACCCACAGCCCAATATGGTGTCCAAACAACAGTCAAAAATTTCACTAAGTTTAGCTCTAAGAAAAGTTGCAGATCCCCACAACCGATGAGCTGGAACCAGCAAAAGTTTGGTATTTTTGCATTAAGCTTTTATTATAATAGCTGTTGCTTAGTTTCCTGTCAATCTTTTAATCAACTTACTGTATACCCACTTCTAATTCTGCCCTGATGTGCATCACTCAATAGTATTCTGCAAGCTGCAGGCAAAGGCATGACCAGTTTTCTTGAATTTTTCTTGAATTCAGTGAACAGAATAAGGAATGAAAATTATTATATAAATCAAATTATATCAATTCCTTAAAATGCTCATTTTAGGGTATAAGCACCAGAAATATGCGGAAACATCTGTCCAATCAACACAGACTTCAATTTCAGGAATTTGACATGCACAAGTGCCACTGATCCCCACCGGAGCAGCACGCCCATTAGAGAGGGTAAATATCCTGTTACAATAACATTAGAGGCACACAGGCAGGCTTAGCAGATCTTTTTCTTTGACTAAGACAAACTTATGTAAATGAAAACGAATGCTATACAAATATTCTCTCATTTCATCCATTTTTAGATGATGACAGATGTTGCTACAGCTAACTCGACTCGCCCGTCAGCTCGTCAACCAACAAAACCCGTTCACACTTTCTGTACAGGGAAGGAAAATAAGTGAAGAAACACATGCACCAATTTTCTATTCTCTCTATTCAGACCTGGACATAATAAAATGGTTACAGTGATACTGAAAACCTGTGCATGCACACGTTTCTTTCCACTCAGGAAATTGTTTAGGAATCAATAAAGCAATCGATAAAGAATTAGACCGATAAGCAGAATCGATAGTGGCATTGATATCAATATAATCTTGTCAATTCTCATCCCTACTTTAATTCGACAAGCTAGTACACATGCAAGAGTAGTCTCACATGTCACAGTTTGAGTGTTTATCCTTTGCTGGATAGGCCTCAATTTCAAAATAAGATGAGACTTAAATGCCCACTGCTTAGACAGCACTGCACCACTGCTTAGATCAGAGCACTCGATTGATTTTTTTTCTTGTTTAGATGTTATAGTATCAATTAGAAAAGAAACTGGTTGGAAAACATGTTTTCTTTCCACTTTATTATATCATATATAATTGTCTTAATTTTTTAAGACAAAGTTGTAATTCAAAGGCTCAGCAGCACTCCCACAGTAAACCCACACAGGTAATGACTTCTCTCCTCTAAAAGACTGTGTAGGTTTGCAGCATCGTTTTAACTTTTAAGATGAACAGCAGATTTGTATGTATGTTTTCAGCCTTTCTTCATGCTCCTCTCTGTTTACACAACATACACAGTGCACATTCTAGTTTTCACCAATAGCTACAGGTAACATAATCAGAATGACCAAACCTGCTACATTTCTCTGACACGATATGTTTGACTGAAGGTAAAGGCTGTTTTTTCTCTTTGTGCTGTTCTGGTGTTCGTCTGCTCACAGTGTTATGAGTAGCACGGACTTTCTGAGAAATCTCCTGCCTGCTCAGTCTTTCCTGAATAAATAGATCTTTAAAAAAAAAATTGAGCTATGTCTTAAAGCTAAATATTGGTCGGCCGGTATGTTTACATTCCCACCTGGATTCATTTCAAACTATTACTGAAAATGTTTCATCACAACTCTGCAGAATCAAAACAGTTAGCTCACAGTGTCTGGTGGACTTACTAAACATGTTTGGAGCAGATAGTGACAGGCGGCCCGCCGAGCTGAAGTTCTTCCTCCTCCTCTTTTATCTCTCTATTCCAGAAAAGGTTCAGTGGTTATGGATAGGGAGCCACTTCACCTTGGAGAGACTGTGTTTACATTCCCACACCTTGTGTTGTTTGCCATTTAAACATCTCCCTCTGTCCACCGTGGTCTCTTGATGACTGATTCATCCTCCTGACTCTTTAAACATTTTCAAGATCCCTGGGTTTCAGCCATTTACTTTTAACGATTAGTTACCTGTAGCTTCCCATGTTGTTCTAGTAGTTTTGTGTGGGGCTGCAGCTGACTATTTTTATTGTCAATTAATCATTTGGTCTATAAAATGTCAGCAATAAAATGCTTAAGTCTGCAGTATGCCATGGAGCTAGGCTGAAATAGCAGCCCATATTAGCTTATTGCTGCCAGTGTTTGCAGTGTCTGTCCTCGGATAGTACAAAGATATATGATATACTTGACGTAGAGCATTAGCTGATATATTGTCAGACTCTTGTATGCAGACTGGGGATGGGTAGCAAGAACTTTTACTAAACTGGTATTGGTTCCTTACTAGTCTAGAAATAGCTCCTGGATGAACGTCACTGCTGTCTGTATTTATGTAACATATAAACAGCTGACAGGGCAAAATGAGTTTAATGAAAATGCAATGCAGCTAAATTTCACATCTTTTCACGTCAAGTCTTTAAGTTTTTTGCACCAAATTATGGCTAAGTATCAGTATTGATATCAGTATCCATAAAATCCTAACAATACCTGTCTCTAGTGCCAGCCTGCCAGACCGGAACTAATACAGAACTAATTATTGCAGTTTACATTGGTCTCTATGTTGGCAGGAACTGAAACAGACCCATTGCAGTTTGTCTGAGACTTAAACTAGGTCATGTCATCTAATGTGTACCTATAACAATAATTAATAACCTAGGATTTGCCCAAATATGAATGCCTTTAACTTCTTTAAGGCAAAACATATTTCACTCTTCCACTGGTCGTGCTGATTAATGGACGTCTGACGCATACGGACAGCAGATTGCAAACCTTTTAATGTATTTTTGATAAATTATTTAAACTAATGTTAACAAAATCAGAAAAAAAAAAAAATAAAATCACTGGAATGTTTTGTACCAACGCTGCAGACTCCATGCGCTGGATTTCTGTGCTGCCTTTTGTTTGTGTGTGTTGCAGGGTGTGAGCAATAATCTAGGAGAAAAATCAAGAACGCCGCCCAAGGTTTGCATAACAAAACAGCGGCTTCAACACGTGTCGGGAGGGAAAGAGATGAGGAAAGAGATTTTGAAACAGCCTCATTTACACTGGATGGTACGGCTTGGCTGGACATGACTCCCTTGGAATCATTTCATTGGCAAAGGTTGTGGATAGTACCTGGTACTTTTTTTGGTATCACCTTGGTGAGTGAGTTGAGAACATCTCTCCATCAGTCACTTATCTGTCATCTTACTTGTACTGTTCAGCCCAAAGAAGTGTCTTTAGGCAGAGTTGGTGTACTTCTATCTGTATGGTGTGTCCAGTATGTGTTACACGAGTCAATCAAAGCACATGAAATGAGCCGGTGTTGGCACTTGACTCCTATTTTTATTTGTTGTAAGAATTCAGAAGTAGTGTGTAAGATCGATGGGTTTGGCTTCACGCCCTGTCACTAAAAAGCTGGATGCAGCTCAAAGAGTATGGTTTCCTCCACAGCTGCCAACTTGTCAGGCTCATACAGACCTAAATTGAAGAAGTGAAGGGGCCAATAGGTGGGGGGAAACAATGGCTGTCAGGTTGAGCCAAGTTTATGAATCAAGATCCAGCTGCCATAATAGAAGCTTAAATTCAGTGTTTTCGTCCAAAAGCACCACTTGTTTACATAGGTTCCCATTTGAGGGTCAGGGTGGTGAGACTGATGGTTAAAGTCGGTGGTTATTTCGCAAACAAAGAAAAATACACTAGATTTAAAACTGGGTAACTTCAGTATGGTTATGCATTAAAACAAAGGGAAGGTTGGGAGTTGAGGTTTGGACTTGGGCGCTAACAATCAACAATGGGTATTTTTAGGTAGAACCTCTCAAGAAAATGGAGAGTGATGGATAGGGCAAAGGAAGCATAGAGGGCAGAAAGGGAAGATGGAGACAAAATAAGAATGGAGGGAGGGAGGTGATGTGGGAAGGCCAGGAGGTGTCATGTAATGATCCTGACCTCATTCTTCCAAGTGCATTTGTTTATGGGGGCATGTTTGGGTCACCTTGTCCCAGTTTGAGCCATCGTGGTCTTGTTTCTCTCCTGGTGTCTGCTTTTTTCACTTCTCCCTCTTTCTGATTTTGGTAATATTGCATAAAGCTAAAACAATTAGATGATTAAAGATGCCCTGTTTAGAACCACTGTCAACATCAGCAGGTTTCTTCTTCCCTACCTTTGGTTCATTGCTTTGTTTCTATTCACTTTACCAACTCAACGGAATAGGGCGACTACATTCCCATAGGTCTCCAGTTAGCCTCTTGTTCTTGGTCCTTGAAAAGCAACAACTGGGAGTAAGTACAACTAAAGACAGACTAGAAAAAGGTTTTTATTGATTTAAATATATAAACCATTAAGGACTTTTTGATGAACACTTGGCTGGCACAGTTGCCACACGCTGTAGTTGCAGTGTGGTCGCTCATTCTCGGCCTCGTTTCTATCTCCTTCCGTCTTTCTTTGCCTGTTTGTCTGTTCTGTCTGCTCCAACCCTGTGACCCTCTCAGTTGTGCCTCATCCGTCTCTCTCCTCCCTCTCTTCCTGTCCCCACGCTGCTCTCTCTTTGTTTGCCTCCTCTGTCTTTTCCCTCTCTTTCAGCCTCTCACTAACCACTTTTTCTTGAGCGTGACTGGACAAACTGGCTTTTGCAAGTGTATGTTTTTTTTTTTTCCAAAGACTGATGATCCACTGGCTGATGATTTGTATTTGAATATTACTGTGTTGCTCGCAGCAGACTTGTTCTGTTCCCTCAGAAAATAATACTTGTATATTATATTACTCTTCTTTCTTTGAAGGTAACGGTAAATGTTTTTATTTCCTTCTTCCTTCTTGGACAATACACACTGTCTTTCGCCTTCCTGCCTCTCTGCCATGCAGTCAGTCAGTTTGACAAGAAAAGGAAATGCTATTTCCCTGTAGCTTTGTCTTTTCAGCAGAATAATACAAAGTAGCGCATGTGGTACTGGAGGACATCTATAGGAAATGATGTGCAAGTTACTGTAAATCCATTAGAGGAATAAACTCTCCTTGCATATCAAGAATCTGATAGCTTTGGGATGTGCAATACAGTACAGTCTCTTGAGTACACGAAACAACTATGTGCATGTGTTTTCCTATGTGCCAATATGGGCTTTATTACCACAGCCTGTGAAGCCTGAAAAAAAAACATCTTTCACACCATATATTGTAAGTCAGGCAGCCAATCGTATGTTGTTAGTTTCCGACTTGCATGCGTTAATGATAGGTTGAAGTTAAAGGGGAATGTCACATAAGCAAGTCTGAATAGGAGTTTTGGGGAAGTACTGCGCTACATATGTGAAAACAGAAGTTGTATAAAGTCTTTTGTGGCTTCAGGTGGAGCTATGTGAAATCGGATAAATTACCTCAAGTGACATACTTGACTCAGCATCCATTGGGCCTCAATACTAGAAGTGTGACAATGAATAAAATCTGTGGGTGTGGAGTCAGGAAGAAGTGAGCTTAATAGACCTCTGTAGCCCACTAACTCTGCTTGAGCTTAGTATCTTGAGGCTACATTAGCTGTATCTATTCCTGTATAAGAGTCATCTCTCCATCTGTCTCTTTATTGAGGATAAAGACAGAATTACCAATGTCATCTCATTTTCATGATTTGTTCTGTTTTCTTGCTCTACTTCCTCCTGTGACTTCAAGCACAGCCAGAGGTCATCTGTCCTTCCTTCTCTCATGGTAAAACTGAGCGTCCAGTCACGGACGATAGCATTTTCACCCAGTGTCATATTCAACAGGCCACACCAAAGTCGACTGTGGACTGAGTGTACTGGAGCCCTAAGAGTACACAGATCACACCCTCTACAATAACACAGGCTTCAGTCTGAAATGGGCTGAGCTTTGCGGCCTCACTCCCCGAGAGACATGTCCTCATGTTTCACTGGAAAGTAAGAGGGGTTGTGCGTGTATCAGTGTGTACGCATTCATTAAAAGCGAATATCTGTCCTCCTATTTTTGTCCATCTCATGTACGCTTGCACAACCACGCCTTTCCATGACCTCTGTCCTGTGCTGAGCAGTCATTATCACTCAGTAGGAAAACTCCAGGCATTGTCCTCACAGTGGAGGGCATGCTAACACACACAGACACACACAAAACTGCACTTGAACCCATGTTCTGTCTTGTCCTTCTCTGTCAACCCTTAGGCTCCTCTACACTGCTCACACAGTCTGATTGAATTAGCGTCGCTTGGCGCCGTTATCTATTGAATTAACTTGCGATTACTTCCCTGGACACCGCTGCCGAATGTTCCTCCCTGGGCTAGTTCACTAACAAGCTGCATGGGATGAGTCATTGATGCCTGTAAGCTGTCGCCATCTTTGTAGTGTTACACTGGGTCAACAACTGAGCAATGAAGTTGTGCTGTACCAGCTTTCTCGCTTCCTTTTAACTGCTTGACAAGGTGTCAGTCTGAGAACAGTGTGTCATTTCCTTCATATGACATGATGACTCATCTGGTGTTGCTTTTCTAGGACGCGTACATATGTATGTCAGAGCACATTCTGTCAGCATCTGCTGCTGTTAACACGTCCTGAACACTCGTCATGTTGGAAGTGACAGAAGTTCCCACATGTTCTCACCAGTTCAACAAATGACACATCCTAAAGGGTGGTGGTCAGTCCTAAGTGAAACTGGATATTTGGCTGATTTGTTTGGACCAAAGATTGTGTTTCTTCTGGCTTAATTGATGTTTTTATGCATCACTTGACAGATACGTAGACTAATGTTGGAAACGCCCATATTACAGCCACGGTCTGAGTCAGGGGAGATCGTAACTACTGAATTTATCTGTAAAAGTTTATCTTAAAAGGGTAGTAAGGGGTTTTTATAGAGAGGTGCTGATGTTGTAATGCACACGATGCTCTGAAACCTGACAACCTAACATAACCACATACAATCACAGACTTTTGAACTTTCTGGTAACAATCTGGATGGTCCTTTTTCTTTTTGGAGGACGAGTCATCCATGATTTCCAAAAACAATTTGAAACATGGACTCATGATACCACAGCAGAGTTTACCACTTTCTGTCAGTCCACTTCAGATGAGGTCTGACCCATAGACATAGACCCATAGACGTTGGTGGCGTTTTATGTATGTTGTTGGTGGCTTTCTCTTTGCATGGTAGAGTCTTAAATTCCTAAATGCAGCGATGAACTGTGTTTAATGGGTTTTCTGAAATTATGCCAAATCCATTAACATCTTTTATCCTATCATGTTGGCTTTTAATTTAGTGCCACCTGAAGGATCACCCGTCACAGGCATGCAATGTTGGTTTCCAGCTTTGTCCCTTATGCGCAGACATTTCTCTACATTTTCTGAATCTTTTCATGATATTATGGATTTTAGATGGTGAATCCCTGGAATTATTGAAATTGTACTGTGAGAAACATTGTTTTTCAACTGTTGGACTGTTGAAAAACAAGTTTTTCACAAAATGGTGAACCCCACTCCATCGATTGTGAATGACCTTTCAAAGATGCTGTGGTCATACATCATCTTTTTGGAGCATTACACAACTTTCACAGTCTTGTGTTGCCCCAAAATGATCCCAGAATTCAGAATAGTTTTTATAAATATAATTAATTGGAACATTAAATATCTTGTTTTTGTTCTGTATTTAGTTGAATATAGGTCAAAAAGCATAGGAACTGTTTGGGGAATGGGGGATTGTACATGTCATAATAGTAAATAAAGTACCTTATCAGTAAATACTCATTCTTATCTTGTGAGGAATGAAGATTTGGATCTCTGCTTTAAGTCAGAGTGATGATGTGGATAAGAGGTTATGAGCAAAGTAGAAGATCTCAAACAACCTCTCTCCAGTTCAGTTACACAATCATTTTACCATTTGACACACAATCACTTGGCAGAAAGGCTATAGCTCTGCAGAAAAACAACAATCCACAGTAATACTGAAACACTCCCAACTCTTTGAAAGGACAGCAGTTACTCCCACTGCAACCAATGCTGTACGTGTAAGCAAACATTTCATGTTTTGCACAGTGGCACATGTGCACACTTTACATACGGAGGTGGAGCTGGTTGATCCAGAAAGGTTCATCTTTGCTAAGAGTTTGAAACAGACACAAGAGTCTGCTGACATCTATTGAAGCTTTACTTCAAAGATAATGAGGGTTGTGTTGCACAATTATGGATAAAGTTATAAACTTTGTAATTGCATTGTGATCATTATTGTACTAATTATTTTACATTTGTATTTTGTTACCATCCTGATGTCAGTATTTTTAAGATTTTCAGCCAGTAATGTGTCTAAAATATTTTAATGCCTTAAGTAACGATTGATTAGAATTAATTTTGGTTCAAAAAGTTGTATATAAGTACTAAATATCTTTTAGTACTTATACTGTATATACAGATCTTAGTAAATTCATTTAGGAGGTCTTTTTTGTCCAAAATGACTTTACCCAACACACCTAATAAGCTCTTTCCTGAGTTACTACCTCCTATTTCGCTGGCTATCTCATAATTTTGTGTGTGTGTGCGTGTGCGTGTGAACAGATTTCAGACACCCTAAATGAAATACGTCATTGTTGCATTTAAAAAGAATGATCCATAATAAGTGTAAAGCTCTAATATAGAAGGACATCTGCCTGCTTATACTTATTTACGTAAGTCTGCTCACCCTGAATTTGCAAACACTCTTTTTAGATTACAGGAAGTAAAATTTCTCATCTTCGGTTGGTGTCGCCTTTCTCTTCTTATCTAGGCTTAACAGATCTGGGGGGAGTGGAGAGAAATGAGTCAGTCAGTGAAATGTGAAAAGACAAACAAACAACAAATTTAGACATGTCAGTCCTGTGAATGCAAAGTTAAATTTGTTTATCAGTGGTTTATTACAGAGGCACAGAACAGGATATATAGTAGTTTTCCTCACAGACATAAAAGTTTGATCATCAAAGTAATGTAGTGATATCCAACCCAACTCTTAAATAAAGACTGGGAGAGAAAACATACCGCCTTAAACTTTATGTTCATTGTCCAGTTTTGAGGCTAGCAGGGTGCTAACTCCCTTCTAACGCCACCCACTGCTTCTTACATGGAAATGTTATCCTAATTTTCAGATGAGGCTGTGACTGCATTCCATAGTCTTTCTATAGGCAAAGGAGAATCACCACTGGGGATTGTAGATTCAGAGCCCAAAGGAAGCAAGAGGCCAAGCAGGCAGCAGAAATGTGCTCTGATCTTACTCCCTGGCTTTGATCCAATACTTAGAAAACGCATCCTTCCCTCGTTTCCACCCTCAAGATTATATCCCCGACCCGAGAAAAAAAAGATGTCACAAATTCACTTCAAGCCAGATCTGATTAGCAGCTGAGGAAGAGTTGACATCATTCAGGTTTAGTGCCACAGATAAAGATTTACAAAAACTTTGAGAGTGAGGATGTGTTCTTGATGTATAGTCGCTGTCCCTATCCTCTCTCTGTGTGTCTCACTCTCCACTGACAGCAGCAAAATCGCAGAGGAAACAGGAAAGGCCTGAGCAGCTTGGTGTCGGGACGGATATCCTCTTTCGGAGGCGTTCCCCCTCCTCCCTCACTTAACTCTCCCTCTCCCTCTCTTTATCTCTTTTTATCGTTTAACCCCCCCACCCCCCATTTTCCCATTTTGCTCACGGTGTGGCATTTACCGTTTGCCGGAGCTTGTGAGCGTACCAAAGATTTCTGTTCCTCTCTCGTGTCTTTTTGGGGGAATAATCACATCTGAGCGAACTATGTGTTGGCATGGTGACGAGGAGGATGGTGACAGCTCAGAGGTGAAGTGTTTGTTTGATTTGTGTGTTCCTGTAATAGTGGCTGTGATTTCTAGTGATTTGATGCTTGGTCGCTCTCTCGCTCTCTCTCTGCTCTGTTGCTTCCTGATGGTGTCTGGCTTGTTGAGTCTCCAGATTTCATTCTGTAGCAACTTGTAGCTCTGTTAGATGTGATTTTTGTAAAGATACAGGAAGGAAGTAGAAACTCAAGCACCTATTGTTCACTGGTGCTAAAGTTTGTGCTAATGTTTTTCATTAAGTTTCTCGCCCGGTGGAGAAGGATGGGTTCGTGGGAAAAGGCTGAGAGAATGTACAGCACAGGTCATAAGACAGATTTGTAACTGTCTTTGATGTTTGTGTATAGTTTTGTGTTTTAGCCCATTTGGAAGGCAGACTGTCCTAAATATTGCATTTCTAGTGGAACTTTGGTAACACTAAAGTTTGTCTTGTAAGCAGGTTGGACATTGGAGATTTGTTTTTGAAATATTATAAAGACAAGACTTTTGTCATTTCTCACTGCTCCTCCTTGACCTCTTTTCCAACCCTCCTGCTTCTAGCATTTCCATTTAACCCATTTTCTTCTACCCCCGCATCACTATCATCTCTATTGCTTTCCTCCCATTACTGCCAGCTCACAGTCTCTTCCTCTGCTGTCTATCTCAGTCTCAACACCTCCTCTTACCAGGCTGAGTATGTTGTAAATTAAGCCTTGTGCTTTCATGACAAAGATTTTAGATCCTGCTCACATTCCTCCATTTTTCTTGTGTTTTCCTGTCCCGTTCACTCGTCCAGAGTGACCCAGGTGGGCTTTCGGTTCTGGAGCAGCTCGGTCTGGATCAGAACTCTGATTTCTCCGACTCCAGTGTGCAGCAGCTTCTGGATGAGCAGCGCGAAAGGATCCGCAGAGAGATTCGTAAGGAGCTGAAAATCAAGGAGGGAGCTGAGAACCTACGCAGGGCGATGACTGACAGGAGGAACGCTCAGCAGGTTCGCCACAGTTACATTTAGAAGCCTTCAGCCACAAAGACTTGTTAGAGTCCAAAGGCTGTTTTTAGTTTTTATACCTGTCAGATTATTTATTTTTTGTGGAATAGACCCTTTAAACAGGTTTCCAACTGCTGTGGATGAGAGAAAGTCAGACAGACGCTATACAGAGATACTGGTTATGAGAATGCATCTTCTATTGCCAAAACACCAGCAAGAAAGCAGACATGGCTTTGATTTCGAAGTTGAATTTTACATCAGTACAACTGCAGGAAACCAGTTAAATGACTGCTGGAACACTGGCTGGTGATTCACCGGAACTTGGTAGATTTGCTGGTATGTTAATTTCTTATCCTGTTGGGACTTTCTGTGAATGTCTGGCACAACTGACCAATGTTTTGACCTGTTATTTTCCCAGTAGTAGGCTCACTGAGCACAGATTTCCACACTGTGAGGCAGGGCAGGAATGCCACGCAGACTCGCTCACACATCTGCTTCCCGGAGCTGCCCAGTACAGCTGCTGGGCGCCAGTTGCTACAAGTGAGCAGCAACACTCGAGCAGTTGGAGGGTTAAATGCTTTTCTCACAGGCAGTTGTACATTTAATTCTCAACCTAGTGACAATACGACCAAAGATAAGGACTCTGATTTTGGTGGGATCAAAGTTTTGTTTTTTCCAGAAAAGGAACATGAATTCATATTTTTCTTCACAGCAGCACTTTATGCAAATTACTTTCATTTTATAAACACATGTAATGCTTGTAATGTAATTATTTCCCACACACTGCCTGCAATCTGGGAACTTGCAGTTTCAAGATGGAAGCAACAGGTCACTGAGCAACAAGAAGCATATTGAGATTCTTACAAAGGCGTCTTTTTATAGATAGAAAAGGCTTTTTTTTTTTATCAATGAAGAGCCTTTTTACAAGGGCTCACTTTGTTTTATTTAGTCTGACTGGTACAAGTGCTGAGGCTCCTTGCTTGCTTTAGCTTGCAGAATGGCATTATGACTGAATCATATGCAAGTAAACAAGACAGAAAACAGCCGAAACAGATTTACTGTTATTATGTAAAGTAAAACAATGGAGTTAAATTGTTTTGTGGAACTGCTCCTCATGACATCCTTTTTTCATAATGTACTACTTGGTTTGATACACTAAAGTTGACTTGTTCTTGCCTACAGGTGGACAGCCAGTTGCGGTCTTCCAACCGCAGGCTGGACAATCTACACGCTCAGCTGCAAGAATTGGATGCTCACATTGTGGTGAAGGGAGGAGAGGAGAATAAAGGTACCCCGATTGTCAAATCTACCTTTTCCTTTGGTTCCTTTTTGTCTGTGATATAACCAACAAAGTTTCAGATTAATGAGCAGGATGGTTTTGGGCTGTATTTAGTTTTGTGTCAGTTGGTAAAGTCCGGTAATTTGTCAGGTATTAAATCTACAAGTTACTTGGTTGTTAGAAAACAAGCGAGTCGGTCAGATTCACATGTCAATGACAGCGAGAAAATCCTGCTACTAATTCTTAGGTACTGCGAGCTTCATCATTACAAATACCGTGACCAAACCAAGCTGTTATTCAGATCTGTTCCCATAATCCAGAATATTAACATGTACATGCTGACATTTGACATCACATGAAATTCCCCCGACAGCGTTTTCACTTTCGACCACACCATGTGAACCCTCGTCTTGTTCCTTTTTATATCGTCTCCAACCTTTTCCCTCCCTCCACAGATGAATGTCCTCAGTCTCCCGGGGCAGAGAGTCGTACGTCAGCCCACAAGGAACGCATCGCCGCCCTTGAGAGACAGCTCAACATCGAGCTCAAAGTCAAACAGGGAGTTGAAAACATGATCCCCGTCTACTCCAATGGATCCACAAAGGTACAGGACACATTCTCACACCAGAATACCAGACACGCATGCACATAATAATAAACACAAGGGTCATGTAAAGAGTGGTATGGTACACATCGTACCCCCAGCTGCCTGATAAGTCTGTATGCACCTTCATCATCCACAACCTTGAATTCTGTTGACTTAGATGATCTCTAAATAAATCTCTAAACCGAAAGTGAAAAAAAGGACTCCTCTCTGTTGCTTAAACTTTTCTGGTATTATAATATTTACCTTCTGCTTCCTGTGTTGTGATTTGCTCCTTGTCTTGTCTCTGCTCCGATCAGGATAAGAAGATGCTGCAGACGGCGCAGCAGATGCTGCAGGACAGCAAGACCAAAATTGACATCATCCGCATGCAAATCCGCAAAGCTGTGCAGGCCACCGAGCACAACGATGACACACAGGGTAGGTTTGATTAGCTAAATGAGTGAATACAAAGTACTTCGGTTCTAATGCGGTCCTAGTAATGCAAAACACGCTTGTGGTCGTGGCTTTGAATAAACACCTTTCAACTTCCATATAGGTTTTTGATCAGTAAATCAAGGTTTAGCACTCTCAAATTTAGGTTTCTCAAAAAGTAGTATCAGATGCAGGTAGCCAAGGTAAACAGTCTGACAACAGGGAAAATATATCTTGCACACTCTCTAAATACTGTATACAGTATATAAAACCATGAAACAAACATTAAGTGATATGTGTTAAAAAATACATCATCATACGTGTATTTTATTATTACTAGCCTGAACATTTTTAGTTCACCGGTCAAAAGAACGTGAGGTGTGTGGTCAGCTGGCACTGACAGGATGCTTTAGGCTCGATCCTTTTTTCTTTTTATCTTCTTATGATCTGTGGTTGTTCTTTCATATTTCTCTGCATGTCATACAGTCTGTCCTGAGCAGCAGCTGCAGACAGCAGATGCACAGCAGTATAAACAGATCAATAAAGAGCCGGCTTAGTGTTTTCACATCTCTCCGGCTTAGTTTTATGGGGAAGAAGATGAAGAGGATAGTTAGGATTGATGCACAGTGGACTGTGTGCAAGTGATGAAAAGCTTATGAAATGGCCCACCTGGCCCAACCATCTAACAAAAAGGCCGGCAGATGAAAAGTCTCTTTCACACACAAACACAGAGCAAAGCAAAAACATTGTCTGGGCAGGTGATTGCATGTATTCAATTTGCAAAAGTGTGGTCATGCACTTCACTTTCTCAGTGCCATTTCAGGGCAGGTGAATGTGTTTCTGAGTGCTGTGGACCATTATGGCCCCTCTGCTGGAAAAACAGGCCACTTGATTACAGTCATAAATTGGTAAAAATGTAGCCGCAGTGGAGCAGGGAGAGAGTGATGGGAGGGGGTGGAAGTAAAAGAAAAACAGATTTTAAAGTTGGTGTATTCCCTTTGGAGCAATCTATTCCTTTCAGCTCACATCAGAACAAGGCAGACAGATGCCTATTCAGAAAGTGGCTGTCTTTTAAGGCAAAGAAGATAATGGACATTTGGACGGATTATTTAAGGGCCTTTTAGTGGCCGTACATTATCTCTCTGTGTCCTCCACAGTGGAAAACCTACTGGGTTTTTAATGATCTGAAGTTCCTACTACTGCAGTACCGTTATTAAAAATAGCATTATAGATGTTAACGACCAGACAGAGCAGAAATGATTTTGGACTTAAAGGGCAACTCCAACGATTTTAACACATCAAAGTCTGTTTACAGGCCTTGGAGTACTACTGCATGTATGAAAAAAAAGTTGTATAAAAGATGTATAAACGAGTGGCCTCAGTTGGAGCTGAAGACTACAAGTTAGAATATTAAAATCTGGGTCGTGTTTGAAAGTGACCTCCGCAGACCTCTGTAGCCTGCTGCCCATCTCTGCTTTAGGCTAGCATCTTAAGGCTACATTAGCCACTATTAACATAACATACCCTTGAATCTCTGACTGAACTGTCAGCGGTTGAGGTGAATTATGGGTCACTTAGACACTGTTTTGAAGAAGAATAAGAAAAATAAAAAAGGTTGTGATTCAGACGGTGCTGTAGGAGCAGTTTTAAATCGATGGATTACTCTACTAGTATTTTAAATTCTCTAAAGCCTTAACTTCTACGATGCACAGATACATATAGTGTGTAGAGTATAGAGCATATGTCTTTTGCACTTTTTCTGTAGGTGTTTTATTGCCTGTGATGTTGACCTCCATCTGTTTTTTGTTTTTTTTTTTGCTTTAAATGTCTTCTTTTGTGCTGCTGTCCCACATAGTCTCTAGATCTTTCTTGGTTATTGGTTGTGTCTCTCTCCTTTTAAAACCACGCACACACACACAGAGGTTGTGTGTATAGTGTACACAGGCAGACAGTCTCCAGGCACCACACCCAGTGGAGAGGTCATCTAGCAGGGTCTGGGCTCCAGGCAGAACACCTTATTAGGAGATAAAAGCATCCACATCCATTTCCACCCCTACCTCCCTCTTTCCTCCTTCCTCTCTCCCCCTGTCTCATGCAGCGTTTTGAGCAGCTCATAAGTCTTAAAAATCATCTGTAATCACTCGACTGTGTTCTTTTGTTCTTCCTTTTTATCTAACCCAATATTTAAAAGTCAAATGCACCTTTTTTGAATGCTTTTTTATCCTTTTCCTTATCACACCCTCCTCTCCTCACCCCATATCTGTGTTCTCTTTTGTGTGTGTGTTACCCACTGTGAGCGGCCGTTTCTGAGCCATAAAACTACTTAACTGTAATTGTGCATCAGTAAGTGAGGGAGCTTAAGTATGTTTTTACCTTTTGACTGCTAACATCGCACCTAATTTCCTGCTTTAATAAAGCTACCATTATTTGTTCTTTCTGTTGAAGAGGTGAAACAACCAGTTGTCAGTTTTATCAGTGGCTGTGACTAAAATCTCAACGTTAGAAAATATACATTTGTTCAGTTGTAGCCCTTTGTGATTGTTTTAACGGTATTCCTATAATTTTTTACAGCCATATCTAGCACGTAGTCTTGATTTATTAATCCATTAGTGATGATGGGAGTTTTTTTTTTCCTTTAGCTCTGTCACATCATGATCAGATAGATGCATTTTTTTTTTTAGCAAAAAAAGGCGAGAGGTTCTTCTTATAATATCATTACAACATAGATTTTCCATTCCAGTTATCTTTCTAAATCGTGGTACCTGTATTCTGCAGCAATAACAGGACTATGAATTTGAGATGTCTCTCTCTGCTTAACAATCGTGTAAGCTAATTATTAGCTATAATAAAATATAAAGCTATAATTTATCTCAGTAAAAGAGATATCACAAATAGGAGGCCTTGGTTAAGAGAGGGTTTCTGATTGACCTTTGTTTTCTTTGTCTGGGTCTTGTGTAATGCATGAGGTACATTAGGGCATTAACCTAACATAGCCTGCCCAGGGGAGTTCCCTGTAATATGCTGCTGGCAAAACAAGAGTCTCAACGTGCACCTGCCAAGATAAAACTATAGAATATATCTGAATGAAGGTTGCAGCAGTGATTATAGGGGCATCCTGTGGCATTTCACCCTCAGTTACATTGTGTAAAAACCCTCACTGTGATGTAACTTCTGTCGTGACACTGCAGGTAACCAGGACCTCTGTGGGGTGGAGCTGCGGATTGAAGAGCTGAGGCATCACTACAGGGTGGAACATGCTGTCGCTGAGGGGGCCAAAAATGTGCTCAGGCTCCTGGGGGCCAGCAAGGTCCAGGATAAGAAAGCCCTGTCTGAGGTTAGCCTAGAGACACACACACACACACACACACACAATATGAAAAGTCTAAATGTGATAAGATCGGTTAGAAATAAAAAACAATGTGTTACCACAAAGCATTTTTCACACAAGCTTCTGAATAATAACAAATGGACCTAAGCTTCATAATTTTGAGGCTTCACAGGCAAAACTTTATACAAGGGCTTCATCTCAGTGAATAAAAATTCAACCAATTACCTCATGGTTGGGTAAATGAAGCTAACACAGTAATCCCAGAGGAAATGTGGCTTCAAGTATGGGAAACCCAGTCTACATCCACAAACTCTCTATTTTGGAGGAATTTCTGCTGGAAAATGTTTTATTTTTTTTACCCCCAACCAAATCCAAATTCAGTGCGCTCCTGTTTGATGGCGCGTGGATCGGTTTCAGCAGACCATGCTCATATTTTTTGGTCGTGCCCACGTTAACCCTTTTTGAAATGTTGTTCTCAGAGCTTCTGGACCTGAAATCTGATTTCTTATTTATCCTTTTATATCTTGGAAATAGGCCTCAGTGAAAGCGGCAAATACCTTTTTTGAAGATCTCCATCACTGCTCCTCTTATTTACATAATCAACTCTATTCACTCGATGGAGATAGTGGCTTTCACTTTAAGATTACAAAAGGAGAATGCTGATGAATGCTGGGAAAATGGAACTAAAATTATAATCATCTAGACTTTTAAACATTTATTTTTTTCTATCTGAACCTTTTATGTGCACTTTACTTAAATTATTTCACTGATTGAACTGTAATGTCCAAAACTCATCTGTTCTATATTCATTCAAAAACTAAAACGTAGAAAAAAAAGAAAACAGCTTCAGCTACTGAACACTATTCAACTAACAACAATACAACTAAAAATAACTATATCTGCTGGTGTTCATTCATCATGTGTTGAGATTTTGGGCTTTTAAACCCCACATCACTCACTCTTTCTGCAGTATATTGTGTTATTGAGCCTCCTGACTGGACATTTCTCATGGATTATTACTCTTACTGTGTAAACGTGAAAATACGACGGGACGGATGGATAAACAGGGACTAGTTGACCTCATGTCCACCTAACAATGTTAGTACTCACCCACTGTATGTGTGAACGTGTATTAAAGCCGCTCTGTGTCGATGCTCTGTAGGCACAGTCTCGTCTGAGCGAGGCGTCTCAGCGATTAGACCTGCTGAGGGACTCTTTGGACCAGCGTCTGGCAGAGCTGCCGGAGGACCATCCAAAGGCCAGCATCATCAAAGAGGAGCTAGTCCTGGCCTCCTCCCCTGCCTTCAGCTCTCGTCATGGCGCCCCCTACCTCCACAACCAGTACAGCACCCTCAACAAGCCCTCACCTCTCACTGGTACATAAAACAAACAAGAATCACGACATCACAACATGTAAAGTGCTGTATTTTAGTGCTTATAGTAAAACATTTAAGATATACCAACTCTGTTGAAACTACAAAGAAGTGTCATGAAGCCCTTAGTTTGTGTTTATGTGAAGCAAGATGAGATGATGTTTTCTCTTAGATCGTTTGATTAACCAACAAAAGTCACATTAATTGGTTCTACATGACTCTGTCGCACATTGACTTGCTTTTGTAACAAAGACATGCATCCTGTATTAACAACACTGCTGGTACATTGTAGAGACAAATCACTGCTGTAGGAAGCACAGATCATTTTAACCACAAAAGATGAACAGAGTTCAAAAGAACATTTAGTATGTTGTGGTGTTTTTGTGGTGATGTGGTTATCCTGTGTTGACACATTGTGTGCTGCGCCCACATTTGTGCATGTCATTACTTCAACTGAAGATAATAAATTCATGTGGTGGAAGAAGAGGTTTTCTCTCTATATGTTCTTAATAACAATGCATATGGTCACAATTAGGATAGGATCTATAGAATAAGAATTACTTTGTTGGTGATGCTGATTGCTGTTTATGTCCCACTACTTGTGGCTGTATGTGGAAGAGAGCATCTTCGTTGGCATCTAGCCTGGGCCTTTGGTTGGTCATACTTGACAGGTTTTCCTCTGTCTGCAGGTACCTTGCAGGTGCAGCTGCTGGGCTGTGTGGGGTTGTTGGAGGTGGTCCCAGGTCGCAGTAAAGGGACAGCTGTCATGCTGCCCTGCTACAGCCCCGGAGACACCAGGTCCTTCATGAGGGGCAGCAAGGGACTCTACGGACGGAGCGGCTCAGTCAGTGGGAAGACACCCAGCAAGGCAGATGAGCTCTCCTGTAAGTGTGTATATATTAAACAACATTACCTTACTGTTCCCGTCGCTTTACATCAAGGTTGTTTTGGTTAGATATTGAAGGTCACGCTTGAGCAACATCAGCACATTTAGCTGAATTGCCTCAGCGGGTCATTCACAACCAGCCTGCATTTTCTGCAGTCTCCAAGGAAATTAATGACAATCATGAATCAATACTTGGATAGTATTGTTGTAGCATGAGCACACAGTAGCTTTTATTTTCATAGTAGTCAGGTCCTGTATAGGAGTGTCACCTATGGATTGTATGTTTGTGTGTGTGTGTGCAGCTGAGGTGAGTACAGTGCTGAAGCTGGATAACACAGTGGTGGGGCAGACTGCTTGGAGGACTGTGGGAGAACAAGCTTGGGACCAGACCTTCACTGTGGAGCTGGAAAGGGTCAGTACAGACACAAATACACACATAGTAGATTGTGTTTCCTTTTGGGGAAGTGAAACTCCTCTTTCTGTGCAACCATTTTTATGTGTGTGTGTGTTTTAGTCGAGGGAGATGGAGATTGCTGTTTACTGGAAGGACTACCGCTCACTGTGTGCTCTGAAGTACGTGAAGCTAGAGGACTTCCTGGATAACCAGAAACACAGAGTTCAGCTGGAGCTGGAGCCTCAGGGCCTGCTGCTGGCCGAGGTACACACACGGACACACCTTGACATAAACCGACACACAGTGACAAAAGATGGGGAAGGGGAGAGCCACACACAAATGTCCTTTCATACATGACACCTGTCTATGCAAGTACTATATATACACACAAAGATATTCAAATGTGCACATACACACCTGCCCACACACACACACACACAAGCTGTCACATGCACCTGTGCTGAAAAACATTGCTTTGATATATCATACTTGAAAGGTTAAATCGTCTCAGTGTGTTGTCTGGAAATAAACTGTGGGTGTGTCGTTTCCATGTTTTCCTGTTTCGTGTGTGTGTGTGTGTGTGTGTGTGTGCGTGTGTGCGTGTGTGCGTGTGTGTGTGTGCGCGCGCAATTGTGTGTTTTCCAGGTGACCTTCTTCAACCCGGTCATTGAGAGAGTTCCCCGCCTCCAGAGGCAGAAGAAAGTCTTTTCTAAGCAGCAAGGTGAGAAGGCAGAGAGGAAACAAAGAAATATGCTGATCGTGGAAATAATTACTTAATTTCTAGTCTACAGTCTCAGTACAGTTTATATAGATGACACAGTCAGTTCAAACAGCAGCTGTGTTGAAATTGTATCTATAATTAACATAACCAGAAGGGAAGAAGAAGATTTTCATTTAGGCCACAGCACCACCTAGTGGTTAATAAATACTCCTTTCATGATAATGACAATTTCTTTTGCAGCAAAGATAGATGTGAAACAGAGATATTAAAACAAGGCAAAAAAAACAAAGACATTTAAGTGGAAAAACAATTCAACCAAAGCCTCTCTCTGTGATCATGGAAGTTTGGAATATCAATCAAATTTCCTTTGAAATCTATTAAGGAATGATGAAGTATAATTTACATCCCTTTTGTTGTCATTATGTTTGTTTTCGGGGTTTTTTGTAATGTTTTACCCCCTTCATAGTTCTTAATTTGTCAGAAAAGGCTGAGATTAAAAAAAAAAATGTACTCCAAATAATGCATGATGGTGGAAATGTAAATCTCTTTCTTCAAAGAAGGTATGAGTGCTGCTCTGCTCTACGAGACATAGATCAGTGACTTGATATGTGTGTTCATACGTGTGTTTCCAGGCAAGGCATTCCTGCGGGCTCGTCAGATGAACGTGGATATTGGGACGTGGGTGAGGCTGCTTCGAAACGCCATTCCCACAGTCAACAACTCGGGAACCTACAGTCCCAATGCACACAACCTAACACTCAACTCCGGGTGAGACATACACACAGCCAACATCAGCCACACAGTCTCACACACACTCTCAGCCCTCGTCCATGACGTTTGATAGCTGTCAGTCAGACTTAGCTATCAAACTCGGCAGCATTCCTTGAACCTTTCTCCTTGTGTTTGATACTTTCTATGCCCCACGTCTAACAACCCTTTTGTGTTTGTCCTGCATCACCTTGTTGGTCCGTTTTTGTTGTGTCTGTGTGGCTTTTTCAGGGAGGTCTCAGTGGAGAAGTTGAGTCTGGACAGCGACTCTCCGATAAGAGGCGATTACAAGAGAGACATGGACACACACACCCCGGTGAGACCAACAGAGAGAGAGGAAGTCTAGGAAATGGGGGATGTGTGCGCGGGGGGGGGGGGGGGGGGGTCCAGTGTGTTAGCTGTGAGATGAAGGGACTCTTTATTTCACATGAAAACAAATCACCCAACTCTTCATCCACAAGTAAAAACTAACTGTTCTTTATATAACTACAAAGACATGGTACAAATCCACACATTTTGTCACTTCACACATTTTGATCAGTGAATGATGTAGTAATCCATAATAATCCAGGCTGTAACAACTAAAATGTAGGTAAAGTTTGGATTATATTTTGAAGCTAAACAAATTAGGCAAAGAAATCATTTTGAGCTGGAAGTGCTTTAAAAACACTGTAAACACGTCCTTGATGAAACCATTAGATGTGCTTCCACCCAGTTGTTTTTATTAAGTGGGAGTCATGACATATCCGAATTATTACAATGACTAGTTTTCATTTTGTAGACTGGAAGCTTCCTGAAAGCTCAGATTAATCCGACTTGGTGCTCAATAATACGCAAGTCCTACCTCAAGCTGCTTTACAAAATGTACAAGATACGACACCTTTACATGTTGTGATGTCGTACAGAATAAACCAGCATAATAAAATTACAGTATGCACAATCCTGATGATTGTCCATATGGGTGATATGTATGCCTCATGTCAGCCAACATAATTTATATGATCCGATTAAACCCAAATTGAATAGATACAGTTTAATAATGTCAATATGCAGTATTCTTACCCTTTGACAATCAGTTTACAATCACACAGCGTCTCTCTAGTGAATATAGAAAGTTCACACTAAAAGGACAGCTTTGTTTGATCATTACGCAGTCCTGTAAATATACTAAATATGATTACAACATATAGAAAGCAGGTGATTTGTGTCATTTGGATGGATTACTGTTGAGGCACGCACTTAATTAGTGTCCCCAACAACTGAGCAATAATCCATGTGGGTCGATTTAAAATCCAGAGCTGGGACAGAAAGAGAGTCCTCCTCACTGGAAGACTGTTTGTGTGTCACGTCCTAAACTGTTGAAACATTGACTCATTGAATCATGTGTCTCTTGTCTTCCATCTTGTCCTCTCATCTCTCTGTGTCTTTTCCTCTGTGTTTCTTTCCTTGCATGCCCCCCGTCAGGACCGACTGCCAGTCATTGAGCCCTTCTCCCCCCCAGACCTCACCCCCGAGTGCCCTGTCCGAACCCCGTCTGTTAGCAGGTACACACATGCGTGTCAATACTGCTCTGTCATATTATGCTGTTCTTTATATGATTTTTAATCCATTGTTTTTTGATATCCACTTTAAATGTTCCTGCTGACTGTGTGTGCCTGTCTCTCCAGTAAGCAGAGGAAAGGTCCTCTCTCTCTCCAGGACTTCAGGCTGATTGCTGTGTTGGGCAGGGGACACTTTGGGAAGGTACAGTTTGGCTAAAGGTCCATTTTTTTTGTTTTTTTTTACATGAATTAAAGTTGAAATACACAAAAACTGTAGAAAAGCTTTCCCAAACAGGTCTGTAATACAAGAACCAATAAGCTTCAATATGTGGACTGGACTCTGGACTGGATTGCAGTCTGTTGTTCAGGAAGCAAAAAGAGGATTTATGCTGATGTATATCTAGAAATAATAACCGAAAGTAATGTGGTAATTTTGTCATGACCAGAAAACTATACTACAAGACACTTCACAGAAGCCTTTATGCCATTAGGACATTGTTTCTGTACATTATATACAATTTTCTCACTTTTAAACCTAAGAAAATGTAATAAAGTTATCTTTTCCCGTCCTCATTAAACCAAGAAATGTGCACATCTAGAAGTCCTCAATTCACTTGTACAGCTTGTTCTTTCAAGAGTAAAATAAATCTGTGTCTGCAGGTTTTGCTCTCAGAATACAAGAAGACGGGCACAATGTACGCCATCAAAGCCCTGAAGAAAGGAGATATTGTAGCTCGGGATGAGGTGGAAAGGTGTGTTTATTACTCTGTGTGTTCTTGCATTTGTGTGATTGGTGACTGTTTTTCCCATCCTGGATCTTTGAGTTCTGATAACACATTTGACTGCATTTAATCTGTGCTTCTGTGCCTTGAATCACCATGATTACAGTTCATCTGTGGGATGAGTGTAGGTGTCTCATCGACCAAAATAAGCATTATCTAAATATGTGTAAATGTCTCTGGTATTTTTTTCCTCTCTTTCACCCAATCCTTAATTTTCTCTCATCTTCTGCCTCCTCTTATCTCTCCTCCCTCTGACCTCCTCCTTCACATCCTTACACTCCCTGTTGCATGTTCCCCCTTTATCCGCCTCCTCTCCACTTTTTCTCTCATTTCTCTCCTGCAGTCTAATGTGCGAGAAGCGCATCTTTGAGATCGTGAACATGTCGCACCATCCGTTCCTGGTCAACCTGTTTGCGTGCTTCCAGACTCCAGAGCATGTGTGTTTTGTCATGGAGTACACAGCAGGAGGCGACCTGATGATGCACATCCACACAGACGTCTTCACAGAGCCACGAGCCGTGTATGTAACGTCTGTATGTGTGTTTGAGACAGAGAAAATGCTAAGGAGTGTTTTTTTTATTATTATTTGTTTGTATGATAGGAGTCTGTAAAAACATTTTCCACACATTCCCACAGATAAAGACTCCCACACAAGTCTGTAAAGTCCTGACAGTGGCAGAAATGAGTAATCTTCACATTTGTGAATGATTTAAATCTGAAAGAAAGTTACAATCTTCTACTTCTAATAAATGCACATTTTATGTAGTTATACTTGCCTACTATTATCGTCATTTTTTTTGAGGCAGTAGTTAAAGGAGAAGTCCACATCTTAACAATACTTGCATGTCCAGGTGTACATTAAAAGCACTGTTGTTTGCCTGTCCATACTGGCTATACAGAAATTCCTTACTCAAGCAAATAAACCTTTTTCACAGCAGACGTTTAGACTTGTGGAAACACAGGAAGAATAATATTAACACTGGCTGACTTCTATTAAGTGTTTCAGCAAGCTATTCCAGTGAACCAGCATTCACAATACTAGAATATCCCATATAATGTAGCCATCATTAATGTAGATTGGTGGTTCGATCCCTGGCTCATCCCTTCTGCATGTTAAAGTGTCCTTGGGAAAAATACTAAAGCCCGAATTCCTCCTGAAGACTGCGCCATCAGTGTGTGAATTAGTTCCCTTCTGAAGACCCATGGCAGCCAGTGCTGTGTGTATGAATGTGATGTGTAGAGTAAAATCACTTTGAGTGTATATGAGGTATAGCCCATTTACCAAAATGTCTGCAGTGAAAAAGTTGCTGATATTTTTATTGCGTTAAGCCAATGGGAGAGTGAGGGAGATCTCAGTCAAGCTCAGTCTGCACACGCCCACACAGTCCAGAGAGGAGGTCTAAACAACTGTGTGGGTTTACAGTGAGTGTGCAGGACCTTTCAGGAAGTAAAGTCAGGAACCCCCAAAATTCTCATGGTTTCCAGTCCATCTGACAAATTGTTGGTCACTGTCATTTTCAGTGAACATGACCAAAATCAGAAGCCTACAACTTCAACATTGAATATATGTATTTACAGAAGCAGTAGTAGTCATTATGATATTTACATTTTATTCCCTTTCATTGCAGGATAGTAACAATGTTTCTTTGGTTTGACTTCAGGTTTTATGCAGCCTGTGTAGTTCTTGGACTTCAGTTCCTCCACGACCATAAGATTGTGTACAGGTGAGTGGAACCCACACAAACCTGTTTCCTCACAAAAATAACACGTCAATTCAAATATGTGCAAAAGATGTTCTATATGAGTTCAGTCCAACAGGGTCTGATAAAGAAGCTCTAACGTCTCTACTCAACTTAATGCTAATTTTGTGAAAAAAGACCAGATTTTCAGGCATGAATCTTCCTAAATGCCTTTGAATTAACATCTGATTCAGTTTCCATTTGTCTGTACTGTCTGTACGACACTTATCATCCGTGTGTTATAAGAGAAAGCCTAGTATAAGTCCTTATGAATTCTCCTTTACATCTTTCCTTGACCTCATGATGTTTTCATCGAGATCTAGGAAAGGGATATAGGATGCAATTTATTTTTTAATATTCGACTGCAGCCATGGTAAACCTGATATTTGACCGTAGCAGGTTAGCATTGCTGTGCCTTAGTACAGTCTCACAGGGTAGCTAGCATGGTTGTAGTTCTTAGTCTTGTATCTCCTTGTGTACCCTGAGCTGGACTTGCTACAAAGAGATTCTCACCTCCATCCTTCCCTCTCTTCCAGAGACCTCAAGCTTGACAACCTGCTGCTAGACACCGATGGTTATGTTAAGATCGCTGACTTTGGACTGTGTAAAGAAGGTAGATACTATTACTGACAGATGGTCTCTTTTTATTTTCCTTGTTACAACCAGCCCAGTCTGTCTGCTGCACTAATTTTCCTAAAAGCTTTCACAAACGATTGCCTCCGTCTGCAGGAATGGGCTTCGGGGACCGGACCAGCACTTTCTGTGGGACTCCAGAGTTTTTGGCCCCAGAGGTCCTGACAGATACATCTTACACCAGGGCGGTAGACTGGTGGGGGCTGGGAGTCCTCATCTATGAAATGTTGGTGGGAGAGGTGAGAACTAACATATCCTCGCATACAGGAAGCTCTTACACTGTCCGAGGGGTGATAGCTGAACGAAGAGACCAGATGGTTAAACTTCATTCAGTATTGTGTAACTGCTGTGTCCCTAATGTTCCCTGTTACTCTGTACTGTGAACAGTGCATTAACAGATCAAACAAACCCAGCACTAGGAAAAGTATATTGATTTCATGATTATGATGATAAATGGATATGAAGGAGGGATCTTTTTCAAATCAGTACACAAAAAATTAAGCATATTACACCTGATTTATATTCTTACTCGCTTTTGAGAGATGGATGTGCCCAATCATTGACGCGTGCACTAACACATTGTGAATTTTGATTCTCTGAAATTGGTCGCATTGAATTAAGTGTGTGTTTTTGTGTAGTCTCCATTCCCAGGGGACGATGAAGAGGAGGTGTTTGACAGCATTGTGAATGATGAAGTCCGCTATCCACGCTTCCTGTCCACTGAGGCTATTGGCATCATGAGAAGGGTAAGAAACACTTCCACATGAATACACTGGACTTTATTACAAATGCTGGACATGAAACACTTATTATGCAACAACATGGTTGACAAACTGAAACTTAGACACAATCACAAATGCCCCACTTTCATGTTTGACTATAATTTCCACTTTCATTTCTTGTTCTCATGTTTTAATGAGCAGCTGTTGAGGAGGAACCCAGAGAGAAGACTGGGCTCTGGTGAAAAAGATGCAGAGGAGGTGAAGAAGCAGCCATTTTTCAGAGTAAGTATACTTTATGTTGGTGGGGAAGAGCAGTTACTCAAGTGTTTGTCCATAGAAGAGAACAACATGGTTAAAGACACTGTTGATGATGTGTTGCAGGGCTGCTGTCACCTATAGTGTAGCTCAGAAAGAATTCACCCTTTAAATTAATCTTTGTCTCTTTTTCTCCATCTCCCTCCAGAACGTGGACTGGGAGGCGTTGCTGCAGAGGAAGGTGCCCCCTCCCTTCATCCCCTCCATTGGCGGCAAGGAAGACGTCAGCAACTTCGACGAGGAGTTCACCACTGAAGCTCCGACGCTCACGCCTCCACGTGAACCTCGCGTGCTCTCCCGCAAAGACCAAGACAGCTTCCGGGACTTTGACTACGTCTCTGACCTCTGCTAGTGTGCTGCGGGGTGGGGGTGGCCTCACAGACCTCGAGGAATGTTTAGATTTCGAAGGCTTTGCGATGGTTGTACCGGAGCCGTTAATTACACTGTGAATGAATGTGGAGAGACCGGAGGCAGTCGGTCTGTATTTTGTGTGTGTGCAGGATTTTAAAGACCGAGGACTGAGAAAATAAAAGCTGCGAACAGATAGCTGACGGGGTAAAATGTTTTATCACAAACAAAAAGAAGCAACGGGCCCTTTTTTCCAATCATTGTACAACACACCAGTGACTTGTGTATCTTACAAACATTAGCCTTTAAAGTGTCTCCTCTCATCCTCCTATGTGTCAGTGTCGTCACCTGTGCAGCTGTGAGAGGACCTCGCTGTCTCTTTGTACTGTTGACCGTTTGGGGCTTGTTTATTGGCCTCTCAGACCAATGCCTTACATTTGTACTTGTATTTGATCCACACAAAAGCAATTTGTTTTTATGTTGTCACCCTTTGTATACAGCAGCAGGAAGAGTAATCTGATGCACTGCAGAAAAAGAGGATTTGTTTGTGTGGAAATGTTGACATTCAGAATGAATCTGTACTCAAAGCTTTCCCAGCAGTCATATGACGATGACCTTCAGTCATGCTGACCGATGCTAGGTGACTTATGAGTCAACTACAGGGTAAAGAACCACTGTCTTACTTTATTTTGGACTTTTAGCAACTACTTTTTAAAATTTCTTCTGCTTGGATTTTAATTTCTGACGAAAAGTAGTCATATTTTATGACACATACTTTCTTTTAATTGGATATAAACCGGTGTAGCAGACACAGAATCAAAACCACCGGCATGAAAGCTATGTGGCAAGCAGGTTAATCCATTTTTTAAATTTTTTTTTAATTGGACAAAAAAAATCCGAACACTAAGACTTGATGTACAAGTAGTAGACTGTCCATTATGGGTTTGAGACACATTCATCCAGTTATCTATATGCTACCAGAGTTTTGTGAACACAAAGTAAGTAATTTCCCTCCAAGACAATTATATCTGACTTTAACTAAACAAACGCTGGCTGTAACAGTTGTTTTAGTGTATGTTGGAAGAGCAAGGCCACCAGCGGCTTTAAAAACTGTCTGGTGTGGTCATTGCACGGTTTGGTTTCCTTCACAGTGATAAAATCATCTTTGTTTCTGCTGAAGCTGACTGATATCTTGGTGATTTTGGAAAATCTGTGTGCCGCCAAAAGCACAACAAACCTTATTAGCCATTTTTCCACAGTAAATCCAATTAGAGCTTGCTGCAGTGAGTGCTGCCCTACTGTATATCCCAGCCAACAACTTCTTTTGGCAGTACATTTCTAAATGATCAATTTCATTTGAGGGTGACAGAACGATTTAATGTTGGAAGTCAGTGGTATAAACGTCTAACACTTGAGCAGCTCTGAGTACAGGAGAGGTTTGTTGTGAAGTTGTATGTATGATGGTGTGGATTTTACTTATCTTGTGTATGACAATACAAAACCATGTGAGAGTATGAGATGACTTCTTTTATAAAGAAAACCTGGAGTGAACACGATGTCTGTGGTTTGTTGTGGGTGTGGGGGTGTTCGTTCAAACCAAGGAAGGGTGAAATACAGAGATGAGATAGGCAAGATGAAAGAAATAGTAACATGTCTAACAGATCGCAAAAATTAAAAAAAGTATAACGGCAGTATAAATTGATCAGGAAACTGGTTACTGACCTGCTTTTGATGTAAACTTTGCTTTCTTATAATGTAGCATAGTGTATTAACTTTTAGTGGAATTTTGTTGTAATATGTCCATGTCATCTTGTGATTATCATTATTTAATGATTATAGACTAAGACAGACTTTAATCATCC